>NW_019228042.1:257154-257918 GCF_002742605.1 Olea europaea var. sylvestris
TAATTATCGACACTCAGTGCTAGCTCATCATTATGTTGGTAATTTTCCTAAATTTCATGCCAAGCTAAAAGGTCAAATCATTTCCAATCATGAAATTTTTGAATTTACTTTCGATGTACAATATAAATTAGAACGCTCTACTCAGGAATATTATACTTTATTAAGAGTCTCTTTGACCCGCTTTCCCAAAAATGTGAAGAAAAGCTTTTTGGACCACTCGTATAAAGGTTTTCCTAATCAGGGCTCATTTGAGCCTTCAATATTGCAATCTTTTATCTCTACAAGCCAGCCTTCGGTGCTAATTTCTCATGCTCATTATGCACAATCACGTGAAGATTTTGGAGTTGAGTTGCATGAGCGTTTACTATTTGGAGATCAATATCGGTATTTGATTAAAAAGAGAGATCGTCCTCCTTGGGTGGATCATAGCTTTGAGGATCAGCTACAGCTTTCATTGTTATCAACTGTTGAATTTCGATATTTGGGTCATCAAAAAGATCGCCCCCCGTGGTATTTCAACCACTCGATAGGATCTAGTTTTTCTCCCACCTCGGAAGAGTTGATGCGGACATCGGTCCAAATTAATTTACTTATTGTTTTATTTATTGATGTCTTTTTATTTCATTGGGCTTGTCTAGTGGGTCTAGCCCAAGCTCGTGAATACTAGGTTTCTTTTGTTATTTAGATGTTGGTAACTGGAATTGCAAGACAGTTCTGATGAATATGAATTATTGAGATTGGTTGTGGCGTCTCCTTCCTCTCCC
>NW_019228043.1:0-4171 GCF_002742605.1 Olea europaea var. sylvestris
AAGTACTTATGGGCCCTAAAGGGACACCGTCTGCAAAAGTCACGCTCAATTCCTCGAACGCCGACTCTCCAAGCGTTACAAATATGGAAGTGCGCATTCTTTCCAAAAATGGCTAAAATCCCTCATACGTCACGACGAAGTTGTGAGTTCAATCCAAAATGGTCGCTACATTTTCAAAAAGTACTTATGGGCCCTAAACGGACACCGTCTGCAAAAGTTACTCTCAATTCTTCGTACGCCGACTGTCCAAGCGTTCCAAATATGCAAGTGCTCATTCTTTCAAAAAATGGGTAAAATCCCTCATACGTCACGACGAAGTTGTGAGTTAAATCCAAAACAGTCGCTACATTTCCCAAAAGGACTTATTGGCCAAAAATGGACACCGTGCGCAAAAGTTACGCTCAATTCTTCGTACGCGGACTATGCAATCGTTCCAAATATGCAAGTTCTCATTCTTTCAAAAAATGGCTAAAATCCCTCATACGTCACGACGAAGTTGTGAGTTCAATCCAAAACGGTCGCTACATTTCCCAAAAGGACTTATTGGCCAAAAATGGACACCGTGCGCAAAAGTTACGCTCAATTCTTCGTACACCGACTATCCAAGTGTTCCAAATATGGAAGTGCTAATTCTTTCAAAAAATGGCTAAACTCCCTCATATGTCACGACGAAGTTGTGAGTTCAATCCAAAACGATCGCTACATTTCCAAAAAGTACTTATGGGCCCTAAACTGACACCGTCTGCAAAAGTTATGCTCAATTCCAAAAAAGGCCGAAATCCCTCATACGTCACGACGAAGTCTTGATTTCAATCCAAAACGGTCGCTACATTTCCAAAAACTACTTATGGGCCCTAAAGGGACACCGTCTGCAAAAGTCATGCTCAATTCCTCGAACGCCGACTCTCCAAGCGTTACAAATGTGGAAGTGCTCATTCTTTAGGAAAAAGGCTGAAATCCCTCATACATCACAACGAAGTCTTGAGTTCAATCCAAAACGATCGCTACATTTTCAAAAATTACTTATGGTCCCGAAACGGACACCGTGTGTAAAAGTCACGCTCATTTCTTCGTACGCCGACTATCCAAGTGTTCCAAATATGCAAGTGCTCATTCTTTCAAAAAATGGCTAAAATCCCTCATACGTCACGATGAAGTCGTGAGTTCAATCCAAAACGGTCGCTACATTTCCAAAAAGCACTTATGGGCCCTAAACGGACACCGTCTGCAAAAGTTACGCTCAATTCCAAAAAGGCCGAAATCCCTCATACGTCACGACGAAGTCTTGAGTTCAATCCAAAACGTTCGCTACATTTCCAAAAAGTACTTATGGGCCCTAAACGGACACCGTCTGCATAAGTCACGCTCAATTCCTCGTACGCCGACTCCCCAAGCGTTACAAATATGGAAGCGCTCATTCTTTAGAAAAAAAGCCAAAATCCCTAATACGTCACGACGAAGTCTTGAGTTTAATCCAAAACGATCGCTACATTTCCAAAAAGTACTAATCGGCCCAAAGTGGACACCGTGCGCAAAAGTTACGCTCAATTCTTCGTACGCCGACTATCCAAGCGTTCCAAATTTGCAAGTGCTTATTATTTCAAAAAATGGCTAAAATCCCTCATACGTCGTGGCGAAGTTGTGAGTTCAATCCAAAACGGTCGCTACATTTCCAAAAAGTACTTAGGGGCCCAAAACGGACACCGTGCGCAAAAGGTACTCTCAATTCTTCGTACGTTGACTATCCAAGTGTTCCAAATATGCAAGTGCTCATTCTTTCAAAAAATGTCTAAAATACCTTATATGTCATGACGAAGTGGTGAGTTCAATCCAAAACGGTCGCTACATTTCCAAAAAGTACTTATGGGCCCAAAACGGACACCGTGCGCAAAAGTTACGTCAATTCTTCGTACGCCGACTATCCAAGCGTTTCAAATATGCAAGTGCTCATTCTTTCAAAAAATGTGTAAAATCCCTCATACGTCACGACGAAGTGGTGAGTTCAATCCAAAACAGTCGCTACAATTCCAGAAAGTACTTATGGGCCCAAAACGGACACCGTGCGCAAAAGTTACGCTCAATTCTTCGTATGCCGACTATCCAAGCGTTCCAAATATGCAAGTGCTCATTCTTTCAAAAAATTGCTAAAATCCCTCATACGTCACCACGAAGTTGTGAGTTCAATCCAAAATGGTCGCCACATTTCCAAAAAGTATTTATGGGCCCAAAACGGACACCGTGCGCAAAAGTTATGCTCAATTCTTCGTACGCCTACTATCCAAGCGTTCCAAATATGCAAATGCTCATTTTTTCAAAAAATGGCAAAAATCCCTCATACGTCACGATAAAGTTGTGAGTTCAATCCAAAACGGTCGGTACATTTCTAAAAGTACTTATGGGCCCAAAACGGATACCTTGCGCCAAAGTTACTCTCAATTCTTCGAGCGCCGACTATCCAAGCGTTCCAAATATGCCAGTGATCAGTCTTTCAAAAAATGGCTAAAATCCCTCATACGTCACAACGAAGTTGTGAGTTCAATCCAAAATGGTCGCTACATTTCCAAAAAGTACTTATAGGCCCTAAACGGACACCGTTTGCAAAAGTCAAGCTCAATTCTTCGTACGCCGACTCTCCAAGCGTTACAAATATGGAAGCGCTCATTCTTTCGAAAAAAGGCTGAAATCCCTAATACGTCACGACGAAGTCTTGAGTTCAATCCAAAACGATCGCTACATTTCCAAAAAGTACTAATGGGCCCGAAACGGACACCGTGGCGTTCCAAGTATGGAAGTGCTCATTCTTTCAAAAAATGGCGAAAATCCCTCATGCGTCACGATGAACTGTGAGTTCAATCCAAAACGGTCGTTACATTTCCAAAAATTACTTATGGGCCCAAGACGGACACCGTGCGCAAAACTTACGTCAATTCTTCGTACGCCGACTATCCAAGCATTTCAAATATGCAACTGTTCGTTCTTTCAAAAAATGGGTAAAATCCCTCATACGTCATGACGAAGTGGTGAGTTCAATCCAAAACAGTCGCTACATTTCCAAAAAGTACTTATGGGCCCAAAACGGACACCGTGCGCAAAAGTTACGCTCAATTCTTCGTACGCCGACTATCCTAGCGTTCCAAATATGCAAATGCTCATTCTTTCAAAAAATGGCTAAAATCCCTCATACGTCACAACAAAGTTGTGAGTTCAATCCAAAACGGTCGCCACATTTCCAAAAAGTACTTATGGGCCCAAAACGGACACCGTGCGCAAAAGTTACTCTCAATTCTTCGTACGCCTACTATCCAAGCGTTCCAAATATGCAAGTGCTCATTCTTTCAAAAAATGGCTAAAATCCCTTATACGTCACGACAAAGTTGTGAGTTCAATCCAAAACGGTCGGTGCATTTCCAAAAGTACTTATAGGCCCAAAACGGACACCATGCGCCAAAGTTACTCTCAATTCTTCGTACGCCGACTATCCAAGCGTTCCAAATATACAAGTGCTCATTCTTTCAAAAAATGACTAAAATCCCTCATACGTCACGACGAAGTCGTGAGTTCAATCCAAAATGGTCTCTACATTTTCAAAAAGTACTTATGGGCCAAAAACGGACACCGTGCGCCAAAGTTACGCCCAATTCTTCGTACGCCGACTATCCAAGTGTTCCAAATATGCAAGTTCTCCTTCTTTCAAAAAATGGCTAAAATCCCACATACGTCACGACGAAGTTGTGAGTTCAATCCAAAATGGTCGCTACATTTCCAAAAAGTACTTATGGGCCCTAAACGGACACCGTCTGCAAAAGTTACGCTCAATTCCAAAAAGGTCGAAATCCCTCATACGTCACGACGAAGTCTTGAGTTCAATCCAAAACGATCGCTACATTTCCAAAAAGTACTTATGGGCCCTAAACGGACACCGTCTGCAAAAGTCACGCTCATTTCCTCGTACGCCGACTCCCCAAGCGTCACAAATATGGAAGCGCTCATTCTTTAGAAAAAAGGCCGAAATCCCTCATACGTCACGACGAAGTCTTGAGTTCAATCCAAAACTATCGCTATATTTCCAAAAAGTACTTACGGGCCCAAAACAGACACCGTGCGCAAAAGTCACGCTCAATTCTTCGTACGCCGACTATCCAAGCGTTCCAAACATGGAAGTGCTCATTCT
>NW_019228044.1:0-4170 GCF_002742605.1 Olea europaea var. sylvestris
TAAAGTATGAGAATCCACCTCATATCCACTCCTCTTGATTTCACATTTTGTTTCAAGCGTGTTCATATTCACTCCATAGAGATATTCCAACATTGACTCGAAGACGAGACTTCCCAGTGTAATACCAATTGTTATATCTTATTATCACTACTTAATCCAAAAACTATAACTCATAACTCCGGTACACTATACCTGAAAACACCTAGAATTAAGTTTGACAATTCACTTCAATCCTGCTCCTCTTCCCTATCCCATATCAAGTATACTCTTGCCCTATATGACAACGTAGGACGCTTGCGCGAAACAACCGTACAATGTGGTAATGGGACAGACGCCTTATATCCTAGTATTGTTGTTCTTATTTTAGTGTTTTTTAGTCGAAATCATACTTAGGGTTTTGATCGTCGATTAATTTTGAATACTGAATTTGATGGTGCGCTCATTATTTTCAATGGGCCTGCCGTAATCATCTCGTGATTATACCGGAAAGACTGAAAAAGGACCGTGAATAATGGGAAGAAAGGAATGGTCATTGTCAACATACATATGAAGGAAAAAACCTACACTTTAGGCTTTATGCGTCTTTTAAAATTATAAGCTTCTGAAAAGTACTGCTTAATTTAATAAAATTTTCATAAAAAGTAGCAATGCATTATGCTTCTGAAAATCACCATATTTAGAGGGATCTTATTTTGGTCATTAATAAGCCCCATTTGTTTCCCTTTTTCTGAAAAATGAGAATGAAAAATATAGTCGTTATGGGCCCACACAAAAAAATAGAAATTTAAATTTGATGGCTTGATGTGATAAATAACGGTAATATTTTTCATTTTAATGAAGAAATAATGGGAACCAAACAGGAGCCAAGAAATATATATCTGTATAAGATTGATTATGATTGTTGGTGGCAGTTAATTATGGGCATTAATCATTATCTGTGCTTGCAATTTGAATCAAAATTGTCAGCTTGCCTTAGAGATGACAATTCGGCTCGTCAACTTAGCTAGGAAAAAGCCCAAGTCGACCCCATTTTGGGACGACTTGGCCTGTGGCTCAATAGACCTTGTTCAAAAAGAAAATAAATAAATAAATAAATAAAATCGAGTCGAGGGTTGAGCCTTGAAATTTAGGCTGAACTTTTGCTCAACTTGACTCGAGCCAAAAAAAGTCCGTCTTCATTTTACTCTAGCAGAGCTCGAGCCTTGAGTTTCAGCTCGTTAACATCCCTAGCCAACCTTGTCTACATAGCATGAAGCTATTTAAAGTGTGGAGTTTTCTATTCACGCTGATCACTTAGAAAAAAAATTCATAAATCAATTGAAAATGAGAAGAAATAAGAAAAATCTAAAAATATTGAATTTTTAGGATCGAATACAATCCAAAAGCACTTTTCAATTCTACACCTTTTTGTCAGATATGTCCATCATCTTCAAGCTTTTGGTGTCAAATTTCATCATTTAGAGTCTGTTTTAGCATTTTTTTAGTTTAGAGTATGTTTAAGGGCATTTTCGTCATTTTCTTACAATGTTTTTAGTTTTATTCAGATATGTCTACAAAATTAGGATTTGTTTTGAATCTTTAAATACATGGTAAAGGTTTGAAAATCTTACATTCGTTTTGATTAATAATATTAGGGTCCATTTGATTGTAAAAATGGAATTTGGGTGGAAAAAACGAATTTCAGGGAATTGAATTGTCTAGAAAATATTTTACTAAGAATTGTCAATTATTGTGTTTAATTGGTATAATTTTCCATGTGGAAAATATTAAAATAAAAATATTTTTTAATGTTCGTTTATCGTTGTTTTACATGAAAATTGTCAATTAAAGGGATATAATTTACTGGTATTGGAAATATAATTTGTTTCCATTACAAAAAAAAAAAAAAAAAAAAAAAAAAAAAAAAAAAAAAAAAAAGACAACAACAAATAAAATCATCATTCTTTTGGTGTTCGTTTGACTTCGTTTTACATGAAAATTGTTAATTAAAGAAAATATTTTTTTACAACTAGAGATAGAATTTGTTTCCATTGTCAAAAGAAAACAAGGAAAAAAAAAGTAGCCTAAAAAACCAGTTTTCCTTGAAAACTAAGAAAATTGTCCCTTTCCAAGGAAACCAAGAAAACAAATTTCATGGAAAAAGAAATACAATCAAATACGAAAAAAGTTGAAAAATGGAATTCATTTTCCATTTTCCATGGAATTCAAGTCCTATCAAACAGGGCCTTACAGCTTTTCTATTATTTGGTGGATTTCAAGAATTATCACGTTCGTTCAAGTGAAATTCGACTAATACTCATCTGTTTTGTAATATGACTTGACCTCCAAACATTCAATAAAATTTAACAACATTACAACATATGATGTGCTACGAAAATGTAATCTTCGTAAGTATCAATATATTTGAAGGAGACAACATAAGCAGGGCATGTGCTTAAAATTATACAATACTAGATTGTATTAAGAAATAAAAAGAAGTTGAAATTATTCTTTTAGATTTTCATCATCGTCCATGTCAATCTTGGATTCGAAACATTACAAATTTTTTCTCTGGTATTATTGTACATTGTTCAATTCATCTCACCAAAAATCAAAATAGATCAATAGACAAGCAATGAAAGAAAACTGCAAAAATGCAATATGTGCCTCAACTAGGCATTTGTAACTCTAAATCCCCAAATTCATTGGAGTCTCTTTATGTGATAATCCATTACTCTATAGTCTGAATTCCACTATCTTCTACAACCAGACCAATCTCTACTAAAATAACAGAATAAACAATATCAAAATATTGAAAATTAAACAAGAGTTGGCATGTATTGGAACATAACGAGGATAGGAAAACGCTGTCCCTTAAAGAGGACCAAAGTTGCTTTAAACTCAAGAAACAAAGGAGAGAAATAATCATGGAGAAGTCTTTTCCATAGAGGCGACTATGTAAATTGGGGTCTTGGGCAAAAATTTTGAAGGAACCTTTTAAAGAATAAAAGAAAATAATGGGAAAAACCATACCAATCTCTACTAAAATAACTAAATAAACAATACCAAAATATTTAATATTAAACGAGGTTGACATGTATTGGAACATAACGAGCTTGTGTAATACTACTCTACCAAAAAGTGCAATCCAGGCTTTTTAATGGAATGAGCCAAGATAAATAAATAAATCTCAATTGGTCAAGAGTTAACTAAATTGAGACTATATTTATTGGAGCTTGAGTTAAGTGAATTCGGTCTGGTCTTTTTGACTCCACATGAAGATAAGGGCCAAACTATAAATATCATAATAGGTTGGGATTAAATTGAAATAATATTTTACTTTGGGTGTCAATGTGATATGAAATCAATCATATATGTTGCCTAGGCCTATTTAATGGACTGTTATGGTGGAAAATATAATATCACAGAGTTAGATGGACGGTGGCTAGAGTTTTTGGGAAAAAACTTTTAGAGAATAGCATTCTTTCTTCAAGTAAAAATTTTAAATTGATTAATTTTATTGGGGTACCACAACCTAACTTAATCCGATGAAGGAGAAGATTTACGATCCATTAAGCATGATTTTTTTTTTTTGGTTCCTATAGAAGAGATTTTTGTGGAAGCTATCTTAATTTTTATTTAGCCCTTATTTGGTATTGATTTAAATCAATTTTTAATTTAAGTCAAAGTCAAACAATCGATATTAACTATATACTTCATGAGTTTCACAATTTTTCAACTACATATGTCAAATTTTTTTATCAAAATTTATAAAGATCTAATTCTATTCTCCACCAAATAGGGGTTAAAATTAAATTTTAAAAGAACTTCGATTTCGGATGCCATTCAGCACCAATCTTGATAGTAACTATATGACATAAATGATATATTTTACTCAAATGAAATATTACATAATTCATTTAATTGAACTAGTGGTGATCCAATATTATTAGTGCTAAATAGCATTATTCTTTCGAAAATACTTTTAGAGACCATATAAAACCAACTTCCTTTAAAAATTATTATAACCAAAAAATTTGCTTTCATAAAATTAGTCAAATGAGTTCAAAAATGATTTTTGAATCTCAAAAGTTCGTTTTAACTTCTTAATTCTTAGATGTAATGCCAAATAGGCCCTTGATATTGAAACTGAAGTTATAGTCTTGTTAGGGTTTGAAGGGTTGAGAGCTA
>NW_019228045.1:0-1867 GCF_002742605.1 Olea europaea var. sylvestris
CGCGCCGGGGGCAATTTCGTCATTTTTATCGACTGTGTTGGAAATGGCTGAAATTTGACAGGTTGATCGGAAACAAAAAACCGTGACGGGGGCAATTTCGTCATTTTTCACGAATGTGTAGGAATGGGCTAAATTTTGACAGGTTGATCGGAAACAAAAAATCGCGCCGGGGGCAATTTCGTCATTTTTCCCGACTGTGTAGGAATGGACTAAAATTTGACAGGTTGATCGGAAACAAAAATCGCGCAGGTGGCGATTTCGTCATTTTTCGCGACTGTGTCGGAATGAGGTCAAATTTGACTGGTTGATAGGGAACAAAAACAGCGCCGAGTGTAATTTCGTCATCTTTCGCGACTGTGTCGGAATTGGCTAAAATTTGATTGGTTGATCGGAAACAAAAACCGCGCCGAGGGCAATTTCGTCATTTTTCTCGACTGTGTTGGAATTGGCTGAAATTTGGCAGTTTGACCGGAAATAAAAATCGCGCTGGTGGCAATTTAGTCATTTTTCTCGACTGTGTCGGAATGTGCTCAAATTTGACAGGTTGATCGGGAACAAAATTAGCGCCGGGTGTAATTTCGTCATTTTTCGTGAATTTGTCGGAATTGGCTAAAATTTGACTGGTTGATCGGAAACAAAAACCGCGCCGGGGGCAATTGCGTCATTTTTCTCGACTGTGTCGGAATTGGCTGAAATTTGACAGTTTGATCAGAAATAAAAATAGCGCCGGCAGCAATTTCGTCATTTTTCAAAACTGTGTCGAAATGGGCTCAAATTTGACAGGTTGATCGGAAACAAAAATCGAGCAGGTGGCGATTTCGTCATTTTTCGCGACTGTGTCGGAATGAGGTCAAATTTGATTGGTTGATCGGGAACGAAAACCGCGCCGAGTGTAATTTCGTCATTTTCCGCGACTGTGTCGAAATTGGCTAAAACTTGATTGGTTGATCGGAAACAAAAATCGCGCCGGGGGCAATTTCGTCATTTTTCTCGACTTTGTCGGTATTGGCTGAAATTTGGCAGTTTGATCGGAAATAAAAATCGCGCCGGCGGCAATTTAGTCATTTTTCTCGACTGTGTCGGAATGTGCTCAAATTCGACAGGTTGATCAGGAACAAAAATAGCGCCTGGGGTAATTTCGTCATTTTTCTCGACTGTGTCGGAATGGGCCCAAATTTGGCCGGTTGATCGGAAACAAAAATCGCGCCGAGGGCAATTTCGACATTTTTCTCGACTGTGTCGGAATGGGCTCAAATTTGATCGGTTGATCGGAAACAAAAATCGCGTCGGGGGCAATTTCGTCATTTTTCTAGACTTTGTCGGAATGGGCTCAAATTTGACCGGAAACAAAAATCGTGCCGGGGGCAATTTTGGCTGTTTGATCTGAAATAAAAATCGCGCTAGGGGCAATTTCGTCATTTTTCTCGACTGCGTCGGAATGGGCTCAAATTTTACAGGTTGATCGGAAACAAAAATCGCGCCGGGGCAATTTCGTCATTTTTCGTGACTGTGTCGGAATTGGCTAAAATTTGACAGGTTGATCGAAAACAAAAATCGCGTCGGGGACAATTTCTTCATTTTTCTCGACTGTGTCGGAATGAGCTCAAATTTGACAGGCTGATCGGGAACATAAATAGCACCGGGTGAAATTTCTTCATTTTTCGCAACTGTGTCGGAATTGGCTAAAATTTGACTGGTTGATCGGAAACAAAAATCGCGTCGGGGGCAATTTCGTCATTTTTCTCGACTGTGTCCGAATGGGCTCAAATTTGACCGGTTGATCGGAAACAAAAATCGCGCCGGGGGCAATTTCGTCATTTTTCTCGACTGCGTCGGAATGGGCTAAAATTTGACAGGTTTATTGGGA
>NW_019228045.1:2180-2463 GCF_002742605.1 Olea europaea var. sylvestris
GTAGGAATGGGCTCAAATTTGACAGGTTGATCGGAAACAAAAAACGTGCCGGGGGCAATTTCATCATTTTTCCCGACTGTGTAGGAATGGACTAAAATTTGACAGGTTTATCGGGAACGAAAATCGCGCCGAGTGTAATTTCGTCATTTTTCGCGACATTGTCGGAATTGGCGGAAACTTGACTTGTTGATCGGAAACATAAACCGCGACGGGGGCAATTTCGTCATTTTTCTCGACTGTGTCGGAATTGGCTGAAATTTGGCAGTTTGATCTGAAATAAAAA
>NW_019228045.1:2508-4170 GCF_002742605.1 Olea europaea var. sylvestris
GCAATTTCGTCATTTTTCTCGACTGTGTCGGAATGGGCTCAAATTTGACAGGTTGATCGGAAACAAAAATCGCGCCGGGGCAATTTCGTCATTTTTCGCGACTGTGTCGGAATTGGCTAAAATTTGACAGGTCGATCGGAAACAAAAATCGCACCGGGGGGAATTTCGTCATTTTTCTCGACTGTGTCGGAATGACCTCAAATTTGACAGGTTGATCGGAAACAAAAATCGTGCCTGGGGCAATTTCGTCATTTTTCTCGACTTTGTCGGAATGGGCCCAAATTTGAAAGGTTTGTCAGGAACAAGTATCGCGCCGAGGGCAATTTCGTCATTTTTCGCGACTGTGTCGGAATGGGCTCAAATTTGACTTGTTGAAAGGAAACAGAAATCCCGCCGAGTGTAATTTCGTCATTTTCCGCGAACGTGTCGAAATTGGCTGAAATTTGATTGGTTGATCGGAAACAAAAACCGCGTCGGGGGCAATTTCGTCATTTTTCTCGACTGTGTCGGAATTGGCTGAAATTTGACAGTTTGATCGTAAAAAAAAAATCGCGTCGACGGCAATTTCGTCATTTTTCTCGACTGTGTCGGAATTGGCTGAAATTTGGTGGTTTGATCGAAAATAAAAATCGCGTCGATGGCAATTTAGTCATTTTTCTCGACTGTGTCGGAATGGGCTCAAATTTGACTGGTTGATCGGAAACAAAAATCCCGCTGGGGGCAATTTCGTCATTTTTCTCGACTGTGTCGAAATTGGCCGAAATTTCACAAATTTATCGGGAACAAAAATCGCGACGGGTGTCGGAATTGGCTGAAATTTCACTTGTTGATCGGAAACAAAAACCGCGCCGGGGGCAATTTCTTCATTTTTCTCGACTGTGTCAGAATTGGCTGAACTTTGGCTGTTTGATCTGAAATAAAAATCGCGCCAGAGGCAATTTCGTCATTCTTCTCGACTGCATCGGAATGGGCTCAAGTTTGATAGGTTGATCAGAAACAAAAATCGCGCCGGGGCAATTTCGTCATTTTTCGCGACTGTGTTGGAATTGGCTAAAATTTGACAGGTTGTTCGGAAACAAAAATCGCGCCGGGGGCAATTTCGTCATTTTTCTCGACTGTGTCGGAATGGGCTCAAATTTGACAGGTTGATCGAGAACAAAAATCGCGCCGGGTGTAATTTAGTCATTTTTCGCGACTGTGTCGGAATGGGCTCAAATTTGACTGGTTGATCAGGAACCAAAATCGTGCCGGGTGTAATTTCGTCATTTTTCGCGACTGTGTCGGAATTTGCTAAAATTTGACTGGTTGATCGGAAACAAAAATCGCGTCGGGTGCAATTTTGTCATTTTTCTCGACTGTGTCGGAATTGTCTGAAATTTGACAGGTTTATCGGGAACAAAAACCGCGCCGGGTGTAATTTCGTCATTTTTCGCGACAGTGTCGGTATTGGCTGAAATTTGACTTGTTGATCGGAAACAAAAACCGTGTCGGGGGCAATTTCGTCATTTTTCTCGACTGTGTCGGAATTGGCTGAAATTTGGCAGTTTAACCTGAAATAAAAATCACGCCGGGGGTAATCTCGTCATTTTTCTCGACTGTGTCGGAATGGGCTCAAATTTGACAGGTTGATCGGAAACAAAAATCGAGCCGGGGCAATTTCGT
>NW_019228046.1:0-4169 GCF_002742605.1 Olea europaea var. sylvestris
ACCAACGTGTTGAAAATCAGTGTAAAAATAGCAAAGTTCAATCAGTAAGTACCTTGCTACATGTACACTATGGTTTACACTTTAGTTTACACTTTGCCACGTGACATTAGCCTTTTGGACTGTCTAAATTTCAAATAGTTTTCCCATCAAATTGACACTTGACAACAATGCAAGTGTCAAACAGCGTGTCGAAAATCAGTGTACAAATAGCAAAGTTTAATCGGCAAAGACCTTGCTGCATGTACACTATTATTTACACTTTAGTTTACACTTTGCCACGTGACATTACCCTATTGGACAGTTTAAATTTCAAACAGTTTTCCATCCAATTCACACATGACAACAATGCAAGAGATAAACAACGTGTCTAAAATCAGTATACAAATAGCAAAGTTCAATCGGTATGAACCTTGTAATATGTACACTTTAGTTTACACTTTACGACGTGACATTACCCTATTGGACAGTTTAAATTTCAAAGAGTTTTTCCATCCAATTGACACTTGACAACAATGCAAGTGTCAAGCAACGTGTCAAAAATTAGTGTACAAATGGAAAAGTTCAATCGGTAAGGACCTTGCTACATGTACACTATTGTGTTCACACTTTAGTTTACACTTTGCCACGTGACATTACACTGTTGGACAGTTTAAATTTCAAATAGTTTTCCCATCAAATTGACACTTGACAACAATGCAAGTGTCAAATAGTGTGTCGAAAATCAGTGTACAAATAGCAAAGTTCAATCGGCAAGGACCTTGCTCCATGTACACTATTGTTTAAACTTTAGTTTACACTTTGCCACGTGACATTATCCCGTTGGACAGTTTAAATTTCAAATAGTTTTCCTATCTAATTGACACTTGACAGCAATTCAAGTGTCAAATAACGTGTCAAAAATTAGTGTACAAATAGCAAAGTTCAATCGGTAAGAACCTTACTACATGTACACTGTGATGTACACTTTAGTTTACACTTAGCCACGTGACATTACCCTATTGCACAGTTTAAATTTTAAACAGTTTTCCCATCGAATGGACACTTGAAAACAATTCAAGTGTCAAACAACATGTCAAAAATTAGTGTACAAATAGCAAAGTTCAATCGCTAAGAACCTTGCTATATATACACTATCGTGTACACCTTTGTTTACACTTTGTCACGTCATGTTAGACTGTCGGACAGTTTAAATTTCGAACAATTTTTCGATAGAATTGACACTTGACAACAATGCAAGTGTCAAGCAGCATGTTGAAAATCAGTGTACAAGTAGCAAAGTTTAATCGGTAAGGATCTTGCTATATGTACACTATGGTGTACACTTTAGTTTACACTTTGCCACGTGACATTACATCGTTGGACAGCTTTAGTTTACACATTGCCACTTGACATCACCCTGTTGGACCGTTTAAATTTCTAAGAATTTTCTCATCCAATTGACACTTGACAAGAATGCAAGTGTCAAACAACGTGTCGAAAATCAGTGTATAAATAGCAAAGTTCAATCGGTATGAACCTTTCAACATGTACAATTTAGTTCACACTTTACCACGTGACATTATCCTATTGGACAGTTTTAATTCCAAACAGTTTTTCTATCCAATTGAGACTTGACAACAATGCAAGTGATAAACAATGTGTCAAAAATTAGTGCACAAATAACAAAATCAATCGGTAACAACCTTGCTACATATACACTATGGTGTACACTTTAGTTTACACATTGCCATGTGACATTACCCTATTGCACAGTTTAAATTTCAAACAGTTTTCCCATCTAATTAACACTTTAAAACAATGCAAGTTTTAAACAACGTGTCAAAAATTAGTGTACAAATAACAAAGTTAAATCGATAAGAACCCTGCTACATGTACACTATGATGTATACTTTCATTTACACTTTGCCATGTGATATTAACCTATTGGATAGTTTAAATTTCAAACAATTTTCCCATCAAATTAACACTTGACAAAAATACAAGTGTTAAACAGCATGTCGGAAATTAGTGTACAAATGGCAAAGTTTAATCGGCAAGGACCTTGCTACATGTACACTTTTGTGTACCCGTTAGTTTACACTTTGCCACGTGACATTACCTTGTTGTACAGTTTAAATTTCAAATAGTTTTCTCATCCAATTGGCACTTGACAACAATGAAAGCGTCATACAACGTGTCAAAAACCAGTATACAAATAGCAAAGTTCAATCGGTATGAACCTTGCAACATATACACTTTAGTGTACACTTTAGTTTACACTTTGTCACTTGACATTATCCTGTTGGACCATTTAAATTTCTAAGAGTTTTCTCATCCAATTGACACTTGACAACTATACAAGTGTCAAACTACGTGTCGAAAATCAGTGTACAAATAGCAAAGTTCAGTCGGTATGAATCTTTCAACACGTACAATTTAGTTTACACTTTACCATGTGACATTACCCTGTTGGACAGTTTTAATTTAAAACAATTTTCCTATCCAATTGACACTTGACAACAACGTAAGTGTTAAACAACGTGTCAAAAATCAGTGCACAAATAAAAAAGTTCAATCGGTAAGAACCTTGCTGCATGTACACTATGGTGTACACTTTAGTTTACACTTTGCCATGAGACCCTGTTGGATATTTTAAATTTCAAATCATTTTTCCATCCAATTGAAGCATGAAAATAGTGCAAGTGTCAAACGATCTGTCAAAAATCAGTGTACAAATAACAAAGTTAAATCGGTAAGAACCTTGCTACATGTACACTATGGTGTATACTTTCATTTACACTTTGCCATGTGACATTAACCTGTTGGACAACTTAAATTTCAAAGAATTTTCCCATCGAATTGACACTTGACAAAAATAGAAGTGTCAAACAGCGTGTCAAAAATCAGTGTACAAATAACAAAGTTCAATCGACAAGGACCTTGCTACATGTACACTATCGTGTACCCTTTAGTTTACACATTGCCACGTGACATTACCCTATTGTATAGTTTAAATTCCAAATAGTTTTCCCATCCAATTGACACTTGACAACAATGTAAGCATCATACAACGTGTCAAAAACCAGTAGACAAATAGCAATGTTCAATCGGTTTGAACCTTGCAACATATACACTTTAGTTTACACTTTACCACGTGACATTACCCTGTTGGACAGTTTAAATTTCAAACAGTTTTTCCATCCAATAGACCCTTGACAATAATGTAAGCATCAAACAACGTGTCAAAAATTAGTGTACAAATAGCAAAGTTCAGTCGGCAAGAACCTTGCTACATATATACTATAGTGTACACTTTAGTTTACACTTTGCCACGAGACATTACCTTGTTGGAAAGTTTAAATTTCAAATAGTTTTCCCATCCAATGGACACTTGAAAACAATGCAAGTGTTAACCAACGTGTCAAAAATCAGCGTACAAATAGCAAAGTTCAATCGGTAATAACCTTGCTACATGTACACTATGGTGTAATATTTTGTTTAGACTTTGCCACGTGATACTAACCTGTTGGATAGTTTAAATTTCAAACAATTTTCCCGTCGAATTGACACTTGACAACAATGCAAGTGTCAAACAGCGTGTCGAAAATTAGTGTACAAATAGCAAAGTTCAATCGGTAAGGACCTTGCTACATGTACACTTTAGTTTACACTTTACCACATGACATTACCATGTTGGACAGTTTCAATTTCAAACAGTTTTCCCATCCAATTCACACTTGACAACAATGCAAGTGTCAAACAACGTGTCAAATATCAGTGTACAAATAGCAAAGTTCAATATGTAAGAAACTTGCTGCATGTACACTATGGTGTACACTTTAGTTGACACTTTGTCACGTGACATTACCCAATTAGAGAGTTTAAATTTCAAACAATTTTCTATTCAATTGATGCTTGACAACAATGCAAGTATCAAACAACATGTCGAAAATCAGTGTACAAATAGCAAAGTTCAATTGGTAAGGATCTTGCTATATGTACACTTTTAGCTTACACATTGCCACGTAACATTACTCTGTTGGACAGTTTAAATTTCAAACAGCTTTCCCATCCAATTGACACTTGAAAACAATGCAAGTGTCAATAAACGTGTCAAAAATCAGTGTACAAATAGCAAAGTTCAATCGGTAAGAACCTTGTTACATGTACACTATGGTATACATTCTTTT
>NW_019228047.1:0-4169 GCF_002742605.1 Olea europaea var. sylvestris
GCGCCGGGGCAATTTTGTCATTTTTCGCGACGGCGTCGAAACGGGCCGAAGTTTTGCTGGTTGACCGGAAACAAAAATCGCGCCGGGGCAATTTCGTAATTTTTCGCGACGGTGTCGAAACGGGCTGAAATATTGCTGGTTGATCGGAAAAAAAATCGCGCGGTGCCAATTTTAATAATTTTTCGCGACGAAGTCGAAACTGGCTGAAATTTGATTGGTTGATCGGAAACAAAAATCAAACCGGGGCAATTTCGTCATTTTTCGCGACGGTGTCGAAACAGGCTGAAATTTTGCTGGTTGATCGGAAAAAAAAATCGCGTCGGGGCAATTTAAGTCATTTTTCGCGACGGTGTCGAAACTGGCTCAAATTTGACTGGTTGATCGGAAACAAAATCGCGCCGGGGTAATTTCGTCATTTTTCGCGACGGCGTCGAAACTGGCTTAAATTTGACAGGTTATCGGAAACAAAAATCGCGTCGGGGCAATTTCGACATTTTTCGCGACGGTGTCGAAACGGGCTGACATTTGGCTGGTTGATGGGAAACAAAAATCGCGCCGGGGCGATTTTAGTCATTTTTCGCGACGGTGTCGAAACGGGCTGACATTTGGCTGGTTGATGGGAAACAAAAATCGCGCCGGGGCGATTTTAGTCATTTTTCGCGACGGTGTCGAAACGGGCTGACATTTGGCTGGTTGATGGGAAACAAAAATCGCGCCGGGGCGATTTTAGTCATTTTTCGCGACGGTGTCGAAACTGGCTGAAATTTGACTGGTTGATCGGAAACAAAAATCGCACCGGGGCAATTTCGTCATTTTTCGTGACGATCTCGAAACGGGCTTAAATTTGGTTGGTTGATTGGAAAAAAAAATCGCGTCGGGGCAATTTAAGTCATTTTTCGCGACGGTGTCGAAACTGGTTGAAATTTGACTGGTTGATCGGAAACAAAATCAGGCCGGGGCAATTTCGTCATTTTTCGCGACGGCGTTGAAACCGGCTTAAATTTGACTGGTTATCGGAAACAAAAATCTCGCCGGGGCAATTTCGACATTTTTCGCGACGGTGTCGAAACGGGCTGAAATTTGGCTGGTTGATGGGAAACAAAAATCGCGCCGGGGCGATTTTAGTTATTTTTCGCGACGGTGTCGAAACTGGCTGAAATTTGACCGGTTGATCGGAAACAAAAATCGCGCCGGGGCAATTTTGTCATTTTTCGCGACGGCGTCGAAACGGGCCGAAGTTTTGCTGGTTGACCGGAAACTAAAATCGTGTCGGGCAATTTCGTAATTTTTCGCGACGGTGTCGAAACGGGCTGAAATATTGCTGGTTGATCGGAAAAAAAATCGCGCGGGGCCAATTTTAATAATTTTTCGCGACGATGTCGAAACTGGCTGAAATTTGAATGGTTGATCGGAAACAAAAATCGCACCGGGGCAAATTCGTCATTTTTCGCGACGGTGACGAAACAGGCTGAAATTTGGCTGGTTGATCGGAAAAAAAAATCGCGTCGGGGCAATTTAGGTCATTTTTCGCGACGGTGTCGAAACTGGCTGAAATTTGGCTGGTTGATCGAAAAGAAAATCGTGCGGGGGCAATTTTAGTCATTTTTCGCGACGGTGTCGAAACTGGCTGAAATTTGACTGGTTGATCGGAAACAAAAATCGCGCCGGGGCAATTTCGTCATTTTTCGCGACGGTGTCGAAACTGGCTGAAATTTGACTGGTTGATCGGAAACAAAAATCGCGCCGGGCAATTTTAGTCATTTTTCTCGACGGTTTCTAAACGGGTTGAAGTTTAGCTGGTTGACCGGGAACAAAAATCGCGCCGGGGCAATTTTGTCATTTTTCGCGACGGTGTCGAAACGGGCTGAAATTTGGCTGGTTGATGGGAAACAAAAATCCCGCCGGGGCGATGTTAGTCATTTTTCGCGACGGTGTCGAAACTGGCTGAAATTTGACCGGTTGATCGGAAACAAAAATCGCGCCGGGGCAATTTTGTCATTTTTCGTGACGGCGTCGAAACGGGCTGAAGTTTTGCTGGTTGACCGGAAACTAAAATCGTGCCGGGGCAATTTCGTAATTTTTCGCGACGATGTCGAAACGGGCTGAAATATTGCTGGTTGATCGGAAAAAAAATCGCGCGGGACGAATTTTAATAATTTTTCGCGACGATGTCGAAACTGGCTGAAATTTGACTGGTTGATCGGAAACAAAAATCGCACCGGGGCAATTTCGTCATTTTCCGCGACGGTGTCGAAACAGGCTGAAATTTGGCTGGTTGATAGGAAAAAAAAATCGCGCCGGGGCAATTTAAGTCATTTTTCGCGACGGTGTCGAAACTGGCTGAAATTTGGCTGGTTGATCGGAAAAAAAATCGCGCGGGGGCAATTTTAGTCATTTTTCGCGACGGTGTCGAAACTGGCTGAAATTTGACTGGTTGATCGGAAACAAAAATGCGACGGGGGAATTTTAGTCATTTTTCGCGACGGTGTCGAAACTGGCTGAAATTTGACTGGTTGATCGGAAACAAAAATCGCACCGAGGCAATTTTTTCATTTTTCGCGACGGTGTCGAAACTGGCTGAAATTTGACCGGTTGATCGGAAACAAAAATCGCGCCGGGGCAATTTTGTCATTTTTCGCGACGGCGTCGAAACGGGCCGAAGTTTTGCCGGTTGACCGGAAACTAAAATCCTGCCGGGGCAATTTCGTAATTTTTCGCGACGGTGTCGAAACAGGCTGAAATATTGCTGGTTGATCAGAAAAAAAACTCGCGTCGGGGCAATTTAAGTCATTTTTCGCGACGGTGTCGAAACTGGCTGAAATTTGACTGGTTGATCGGAAACAAAATCGCGCCGAGGCAATTTCGTCATTTTTCGCGACAGTCTCGAAACGGGCTGAAATTTGGTTGGTTGATCGGAAAAAAACTCGCGTCGGGGCAATTTAAGTCATTTTTCGCGACGGTGTCGAAACTGGCTGAAATTTGACTGGTTGATCGGAAAGAAAATCGCGCCGGGGCAATTTCGTCATTTTTCGCGACGATGTCGAAACTGGCTGAAATTTGACTGGTTGATCGGAAACAAAAATCGCACCGGGGTAATTTCGTCATTTTTCGTGACGGTCTCGAAACGGGCTTAAATTTGGTTGGTTGATCGGAAAAAAAAATCGCGTCGGGGCAATTTAAGTCATTTTTCGCGACGGTGTCGAAACTGGCTGAAATTTGACTGGTTGATCGGAAACAAAATCGCGCCGGGGCAATTTCGTCATTTTTCGCGACGGCGTTGAAACCGACTTAAATTTGACTGGTTAACGGAAACAAAAATCGCGCCGGGGCAATTTCGACATTTTTCGCGACGGTGTCGAAACGAGCTGAAATTTGGCTGGTTGATGGGAAACAAAAATCGCGCCGGGGCGATTTTAGTCATTTTTCGCGACGGTGTCGAAACTGGCTGAAATTTGACCGGTTGATCGGAAACAAAAATCGCGCCGGGGCAATTTCGACATTTTTCGCGACGGTGTCGAAACGTGCTGAAATTTGGCTGGTTGATGGTTTTCGCGACGGCGTCGAAACGGGCCGAAGTTTTGCTGGTTTATCGGAAACTAAAATCGTGCCGGGGCAATTTCGTAATTTTTCGCGACGGTGTCGAAACGGGCTGAAATATTGCTGGTTGATCGGAAAAAAAATCGCGCGGGGCCAATTTTAATAATATTTCGCGACGATGTCGAAACTGGCTGAAATTTGACTGGTTGATCGGAAACAAAAATCGCACCGAGGCAATTTCGTCATTTTTCGCGACGGTCTCGAAATGGGCTGAAATTTGGTTGGTTGATCGGAAAAAAAACTCGCGTCGGGGCAATTTAAGTCATTTTTCGCGACGGTGTCGAAACTGGCTGAAATTTTACTGGTTGATCGGAAACAAAATCGCGCCGGGGCAATTTCGTCATTTTTTGCGACGGCGTCGAAACTGGCTTAAATTTGACTGGTTATCGGAAACAAAAATCGCGCCGGGGCAATTTCGACATTTTTCGCGATGGTGTCGAAACGGGCTGACATTTGGCTGGTTGATGGGAAACAAAAATCGCGCCGGGACGATTTTAGTCATTTTTCGCGACGGTGTCGAAACTGGCTGAAATTTGACCGGTTGATCGGAAACAAAAATCGCGACGGGGCAA
>NW_019228048.1:0-4168 GCF_002742605.1 Olea europaea var. sylvestris
TGAGGGATTTTGGCCATTTTTTGGAAAGAGTGAGCAGTTTTATGTTTGGAAGGCTTGGATAGTCGGCGTACGAAGAATTGGGCATAACTTTTGCACACGGTGTCCGTTTTGGGCCCATAAGTACTTTTTGGAAATGTAGCGACCTTTTTGGATTGAATTCACTACTTCATCGTGACGTATGAGGGATTTTGGCCATTTTTTGGAAAGAGTGAGCAGTTTTATGTTTGGAAGGCTTGGATAGTCAGCGTACGAAGAATTGAGCGTAACTTTTGCACACGGTGTCCGTTTTGGGCCCATAAGTACTTTTTGGAAATGTAGCGATCCTTTTGGATTGAACTCACCACTTCGTCGTGATGAAAGAGGGATTTTGGCCATTTTTTGGAAAGAGTGAGTAGTTTTATGTTTGGAAGGCTTGGATAGTCGGCGTACGAGGAATTGAGCGTAACTTTTACACACGGTGTCCGTTCTAGGCCCATAATTACTTTTTGGAAATGTTGCGACCCTTTTGGATTGTACTCACCACTTCGTCGTGACGTATGAGGGATTTTGGCCATTTTTTGGAAAGAGTGAGCAGTTTTATGTTTGGAAGGCTTGGATAGTCGGCGTAAGAAGAATTGAGCGTAACTTTTGCACAAGGTGTCCGTTTTAGGCCCGTAAGTACTTTTTGGAAATATAGCGACCATTTTGGATTGTACTCACCACTTCGTCGTGACGTATGAGGGATTTTGGCCCTTTTTTGGAAAGAGTGAGCAGTTTCATGTTTCGAAGGCTTGGATAGTCGGCGTACGAATAATTGAGCGTAACTTTTGCACACGGTGTCCGTTTTGGGCCCATAAGTAATTTTTGGAAATGTAGCGACCCTTTTGGATTGAACTCACCACTTCGTTGTGACGTATGAGGGATTTAGGCCATTTTTGGGAAAGAGTGAGCAGTTTTATGTTTGGAAGGCTTGGATAGTCAACGTACGAAGAATTGAGCGTAACTTTTACTCACGGTGTCCGTTCTGGGCCCATAAGTCCTTTTTGGAAATGTAGCGATCGTTTTGGATTGAACTCACTACTTCGTTGTGACATATGAGGGATTTTTGCCATTTTTTGGAAACAGTGAGCAGTTTTATGTTTGGAAGGCTTGGATAGTCGGCGTAAGAAGAATTGAGCGTAACTTTTGCACACGGTGTCCGTTTTGGGCCTATAAGTACGTTTGGAAATGTAGCGACCCTTTCGGATTGAACTCACAACTTCGTCGTGACCTATGAGGGATTTCGGCCATTTTTCAAAAGAATGAGCGATTTTATGTTTGGAAGGCTTGGATGGTCGGCGTACGAAGAATTGAGCGTAACTTTTGCACACGGTGTCCGTTTTGGGCCCATAAGTACTTTTTTGAAATGTAGCGACCCTTTTGGATTGAACTCACAACTTCATCGTGACCTATAACGGATTTCGGCCATTTTTCGAAAAAAAAGAGCGATTTTATGTTTGGAAGGCTTGGATGGTCGGCGTACGAAGAATTGAGCGTAAGTTTTGCACACGGTGTCCGTTTTGGGCCCCTAGGTACTTTTTGGAAATGTAGCGACCGTTTTGGATTGAACTCACCACTTCCTCCTGACGTATGACGAATTTTGGCCATTTTTTGAAATAATTAGCGCTTTTTTACTTGGAAGGCTTGGATAGTCCGCTTACGAAGAATTGAGGGTACCTTTTGCACACGGTGTCCGTTTTAGGCCCATAAGTACTTTTTGAGAATGTAGCGACCCTTTTGGATTGAACTCACTACTTCATCATGACGTATGAGGGATTTTGGCCATTTTTTGGAAAGAGTGAGCAGTTTTATGTTTGGAAGGCTTGGATAGTCAGCGTACGAAGAATTGAACGTAACTTTTGCACACGGTGTCCGTTTTGGGCCCATAAGTAGTTTTTGGAAATGTAGCGACCGTTTTGGATTGAACTCAATACTTCGTCATGACATATGAGGGATTTTGGCAATTTTTTGGAAAGAGTGAGCAGTTTTATTTTTGGAAGGCTTGGATAGTCGACGTACGAAGAATTGAGCGTAACTTTTGCGCGCGGTGTCCGTTTTGGGCCCATAAGTACTTTTAGGAAATGTAGCGACCCTTTTGGATTGAACTCACTACTTCATCGTGACGTATTAGGGATTTTGGCCATTTTTTGGAAAGAGTGAGGAGTTTTATGTTTGGAAGGCTTCTATAGCCGGCGCACGAAGAATTGAGCGTAACTTTAGCACACGGTGTCCGTTTTGGGCCCATAAGAACTTTTTGGAAATGTAGAGACCCTTTTGGATTGAACTCACAACTTCGTCGTGACCTATAATGGATTTCGGCCATTTTTCGAAAGAATGAGCAATTTTATGTTTGGAAGGCTTCTATAGCCGGCGCACGAAGAATTGAGCGTAACTTTTGCACACGGTGTCCGTTTGGTGGCCAAAAGTAATTTTTGGAAATGTAGCGACCCTTTTGGATTGAACTCACCACTTCATCGTGACGTATGACGAATTTCGACCATTTTTTGAAAGAATTAGCGCTTTTATACTTGGAAGGCTTGGATAGTCGGCGTACGAAGAATTGAGCGTAACTTTTGCACACGGTGTCCGTTCTAGGCCCATAAGTACTTTTTGGAAATGAAGCGACCCTTTTGGATTGAACTCACAACTTCGTCGTGACCTATAACGGATTTCGACCATTTTTCGAAAGAATGAGCAATTTTATGTTTGGAAGGCTTGGATGGTCGGCGTACGAAGAATTGAGCGTAACTTTTGCACACGGTGTCCGTTTTGGGCCCATAAGTACTTTTTGGAAATGTAGCGACCCTTTTGGATTGAACTCACAACTTCATCGTGACCTATAACGGATTTCGACCATTTTTCAAAAGAAGGAGAAATTTTATGTTTGGAAGGCTTGGATGGTCGGCGTACGAAGAATTGAGCGTAACTTTTGCTCACGGTGTCCGTTTTGGGCCCCTAGGTACTTTTTGGAAATGTAGCGACCGTTTTGGATTTAACTCACCACTTCATCGTGACGTATGACGAATTTTGGCCATTTTTTGAAAGAATTAGCGCTTTTATACTTGGAAGGCTTGGATAGTCGGCGTACGAAGAATTGAGGGTACCTTTTGCACACGATGTCCGTTTTAGGCCCATAAGTACTTTTTGGAAATGTAGCGATCCTTTTGGATTGAACTCACTACTTCGTCGTGACGTATGAGGGATTTTGGCCATTTTTTGGAAAGAGTGAGCAGTTTCATGTTTGGAAGGCTTGGATAGTCGGCGTACGAATAATTGAGCGTAACTTTTGCACAAGGTGTCCGTTTTGGGCCCATAAGTAATTTTTGGAAATGTAGCGACCCTTTTGGATTGAACTCACCACTTCGTTGTGACGTATGAGGGATTTTGGCCATTTTTAGGAAAGAGTGAGCAGTTTTATGTTTGGAAGGCTTGGATAGTCAGCGTACGAAGAATTGAGCGTAACTTTTGCACACGGTGTCCGTTCTGGGCCCATAAGTCCTTTTTGGAAATGTAGCGACCGTTTTGGATTGAACTCACTACTTCGTCGTGACTAATGAGGGATTTTTGCCATTTTTTGGAAAGAGTGAGCAGTTTTATGTTTGGAAGGCTTGGATAGTCGGCGTATGAAGAATTGAGCGTAACTTTTGCACACGGTGTCCGTTTTGGGCCCATAAGTAATTTTTGGAAATGTAGCGACCCTTTTGGATTGAACTCACTACTTCGTCGTGACGTATGAGGGATTTTGGCCATTTTTTGGAAGGAGTGAGCATTTTATGTTTGGAAGGCATGGATAGTCGGCGTACGAAGAATTGAGCGTAACTTTTGTACATTGTGTCCGTTTTGGGCCCATAAGTACTTTTTGGAAATGTAGCGACCCTTTTGGATTGAACTCACAACTTCATCGTGACCTATAACGGATTTCGGCCATTTTTCAAAAGAAAGAGCAATTTTATGTTTGGAAGGCATGGATGGTCGGCGTAAGAAGAATTGAGCGTAACTTTTGCACACGGTGTCCGTTTTGGGCCCCTAGGTACTTTTTGGAAATGTAGCGACCGTTTTGGATTTATCTCACCACTTCATCGTGACGTATGACGAATTTTGGCCATTTTTTGAAAGAATTAGCGCTTTTATACTTGGAAGGCTTGGATAG
>NW_019228049.1:0-4166 GCF_002742605.1 Olea europaea var. sylvestris
ATGACGAAATTGACACGGCGCGATTTTTATTTCCGATCAACCTGCCAAATTTAAACCCATTCCGACACAGTCGCGAAAAATGATGAAATTGCCCCTGAGCGATTTTTATTTCCGATCAACCTGCCAAATTTAAGCCCGTTCCGACACAATCGCGAAAAATGACGAAATTGCCCTGGCGCGATTTTTATTTCCGATTAATCTGGCAAATTTTAGCCCATTCCATCACAGTCGCGTAAATTGACCAAATTGCCCCCGCGCGATTTTTATTTCCGATCAACAAGTCAAATTTTAGCCCATTTCGACACAGTCGCGAAAAATAACGAAATTGCCCCGGGCGCGATTTTTATTTCCGATCAACCTGCCAAATTAAAGCCCGTTCCGACACAATCGCGAAAAATGACGAAATTGCCCTGGCGCGATTTTTATTTCCGATTAATCTGGCAAATTTTAGCCCATTCCATCACAGTCGCGTAAATTGACCAAATTGCCCCCGCGCGATTTTTATTTCCGATCAACAAGTCAAATTTTAGCCCATTTCGACACAGTCGCGAAAAATAACGAAATTGCCCCGGGCGCGATTTTTATTTCCGATCAACCTGCCAAATTAAAGCCCGTTCCGACACAATCGCGAAAAATGACGAAATTGCCCTGGCGCGATTTTTATTTCCGATTAATCTGGCAAATTTTAGCCCATTCCATCACAGTCGCGTAAATTGACCAAATTGCCCCCGCGCGATTTTTATTTCCGATCAACAAGTCAAATTTTAGCCCATTTCGACACAGTCGCGAAAAATAACGAAATTGCCCCGGGCGCGATTTTTATTTCCGATCAACCTGCAAAATTTTAACCCATTCCGACACAATCGCGAAAAATTACGAAATTGCCCCCGGCGCGGCTTTTGTTTCCGATCTACCTGTCAAATTTTGGCCCATTCCGACACAGTCGCGAAAAATAACGAAATTGACACGGCGTGATTTTTATTTCCGATCAACCTGCCAAATTTAAGCCCATTCCGACACAGTCGCGAAAAATGACGAAATTGCCCAGGGCGCGATTTTTATTTCCGATCAGCCTGCCAAATTTAAGCCCATTCCGTCACAGTCGCGAAAAATGACGAAATCGCCCCTGCCCGATTTTTATTTCCGATCAGCCTGCCAAATTTAAGCCCATTCCGTCACAGTCGCGAAAAATGACGAAATCGCCCCTGCCCGATTTTTATTTCCGATCAGCCTGCCAAATTTAAGCCCATTCCGTCACAGTCGCGAAAAATGACGAAATCGCCCCTGCCCGATTTTTATTTCCGATCAGCCTGCCAAATTTAAGCCCATTCCGACACAGTCGCGAAAAATAACGAAATTGCCCCGGGCGCGATTTTTATTTCCGATCAACCTGCCAAATTTTAACCTATTCCGACACAGTCGCGAAAAATGACGAAATTGCCCCGGCGCGGCTTTTGTTTCCGATCTACCTGTCAGATTTTAGCCCATTCCGACACAGTAGCGAAAAATGACGAAATTGACCCGGGGCGATTTTTATTTCCGATCAACCTGCCAAATTTAAGCCCATTCCGACACAGTCGCGAAAAATGACGAAATTGCCCCGGCGCGATTTTTGTTTCCGATCTACCTGTCAAATTTCAGCCCATTCCGACAGAGTCGCGAAAAAAGACGAAATTGCCCCCGACTCGATTTTTATTTCCGATCAACCTTCCAAATTTAAGCCCATTCCGACACAGTCGCGAAAAATGACGAAATTGCCTCGGCGCGATTTTTGTTTCCGATCAATCACTCAAATTTTAGCCCATTCCGACACAATCGCGAAAAATGACGAAATTGCCCCCGGCGCGATTTTTTATTTCGATCGACCTGCCAAATTTAAGCCCTTTCAGACACAGTCGCGAAAAATGACGAAATTGCCCCTGCGCGATTTTTATTTCCGATCAACCTGCCAAATTTAAGCCCTTTCGGACACAGTCGCGTAAAATGACGAAATTGCCCTCCGCGCGATTTTTATTTCCGATCAACCTGCCAAATTTAAGCCCTTTCGGACACAGTCGCGTAAAATGACGAAATTGCCCTCCGCGCGATTTTTATTTCCGATCAACCTGCCAAATTTAAGCCCTTTCGGACACAGTCGCGTAAAATGACGAAATTGCCCTCCGCGCGATTTTTATTTCCGATCAACCTGCCAAATTTAAGCCCTTTCGGACACAGTCGCGTAAAATGACGAAATTGCCCTCCGCGCGATTTTTATTTCCGATCAACCTGCCAAATTTAAGCCCTTTCGGACACAGTCGCGTAAAATGACGAAATTGCCCTCCGCGCGATTTTTATTTCCGATCAACCTGCCAAATTTAAGCCCTTTCGGACACAGTCGCGTAAAATGACGAAATTGCCCTCCGCGCGATTTTTATTTCCGATCAACCTGCCAAATTTAAGCCCTTTCGGACACAGTCGCGTAAAATGACGAAATTGCCCTCCGCGCGATTTTTATTTCCGATCAACCTGCCAAATTTAAGCCCTTTCGGACACAGTCGCGTAAAATGACGAAATTGCCCTCCGCGCGATTTTTATTTCCGATCAACCTGCCAAATTTAAGCCCTTTCGGACACAGTCGCGTAAAATGACGAAATTGCCCTCCGCGCGATTTTTATTTCCGATCAACCTGCCAAATTTAAGCCCTTTCGGACACAGTCGCGTAAAATGACGAAATTGCCCTCCGCGCGATTTTTATTTCCGATCAACCTGCCAAATTTAAGCCCTTTCGGACACAGTCGCGTAAAATGACGAAATTGCCCTCCGCGCGATTTTTATTTCCGATCAACCTGCCAAATTTAAGCCCTTTCGGACACAGTCGCGTAAAATGACGAAATTGCCCTCCGCGCGATTTTTATTTCCGATCAACCTGCCAAATTTAAGCCCTTTCGGACACAGTCGCGTAAAATGACGAAATTGCCCTCCGCGCGATTTTTATTTCCGATCAACCTGCCAAATTTAAGCCCTTTCGGACACAGTCGCGTAAAATGACGAAATTGCCCTCCGCGCGATTTTTATTTCCGATCAACCTGCCAAATTTAAGCCCTTTCGGACACAGTCGCGTAAAATGACGAAATTGCCCTCCGCGCGATTTTTATTTCCGATCAACCTGCCAAATTTAAGCCCTTTCGGACACAGTCGCGTAAAATGACGAAATTGCCCTCCGCGCGATTTTTATTTCCGATCAACCTGCCAAATTTAAGCCCTTTCGGACACAGTCGCGTAAAATGACGAAATTGCCCTCCGCGCGATTTTTATTTCCGATCAACCTGCCAAATTTAAGCCCTTTCGGACACAGTCGCGTAAAATGACGAAATTGCCCTCCGCGCGATTTTTATTTCCGATCAACCTGCCAAATTTAAGCCCTTTCGGACACAGTCGCGTAAAATGACGAAATTGCCCTCCGCGCGATTTTTATTTCCGATCAACCTGCCAAATTTAAGCCCTTTCGGACACAGTCGCGTAAAATGACGAAATTGCCCTCCGCGCGATTTTTATTTCCGATCAACCTGCCAAATTTAAGCCCTTTCGGACACAGTCGCGTAAAATGACGAAATTGCCCTCCGCGCGATTTTTATTTCCGATCAACCTGCCAAATTTAAGCCCTTTCGGACACAGTCGCGTAAAATGACGAAATTGCCCTCCGCGCGATTTTTATTTCCGATCAACCTGCCAAATTTAAGCCCTTTCGGACACAGTCGCGTAAAATGACGAAATTGCCCTCCGCGCGATTTTTATTTCCGATCAACCTGCCAAATTTAAGCCCATTCCGACACAGTCGCGTAAAATGACGTAATTGCCCCCGGCGAGATTTTTATTTCCGATCAACCGGTCGAATTTAAGCCCATTCCGACACAGTCGCGTAAAAATGACGAAATTGCCCCTGACGAGATTTTTATTTCCCATCAACCTGCCTAATTTAAGCCCATTTCGACACAGTCGCGAAAAATAACGAAATTGCCCCGGCGCGATTTTTGTTTCCGACCTACCTGTCAAATTTTAGCCCATTCCGACACAATCGCGAAAAATGATGAAATTGCCCACGGCGCGTTTTTTAATTTCGATCAACCTGCCAAATTTAAGCCCTTTCGGACACAGTCGCGTAAAATGACGAAATTGCCCCCGGCGCG
>NW_019228050.1:0-786 GCF_002742605.1 Olea europaea var. sylvestris
TTCGACCCCGTCGCGAAAAATGACGAAATTTCCCCCGGCGCGATATTTGTTTCCGATCAATCAGTCAAATTTTAGCCCATTCCAACACCGTCGTTAAAAATGACGATATTTCCCCCAGCTCGATTTTTGTTTCCGATTAATCGGTCAAATTTTAGCCCATTCCGACCCTGTCGCGAAAAATGACGAAATTACCCTCGACGCGATATTTGTTTCCGATCAATTTCAATCAATCAAATTTTGGCCCATTCCGACACCGTCGCGAAAAATGACGAAATTTCCCCCGGCTTGATTTTTGTTTCCGACTAATCTGTCAAAATTTTGCCCATTCCGACACCGTCGAGAAAAATGACGAAATTTCCCTCTGCGCGAATTTTGTTTCAGATCAATCAGTCAAATTTTATCCCATTGAGACATCGTCGCGAAATATGACCAAATTGCCCCCGGAACGATTTTTCTTTCCAATCAATCAGTCAAATTTCAGCCCATTCAGACACCGTCGCAAAAAATGACGAAATTCCCCCCGGCGCGATTTTTGTTTCCGATCAATCGGTCAAATTTTAGCCCATTCCGAGACCGTCGTGAAAAATGACGAAATTGCCCCCGGCGCGATTGTTGCTTCCGATCAATCAGTCAAATTTTGGGCCATTCCTACACCGTCGCGAAAAATGACGAAATTTCCCTCGGAGCAATTTTTTTTCCGATCAATCAGTCAAATTTAAGCTCATTCCGACACCGTCACGAAAAATGACGAAATTGCCACCGGCGCGATTTTTGTTTCTGATCAAT
>NW_019228050.1:2416-2851 GCF_002742605.1 Olea europaea var. sylvestris
TAATCGGTCAAATTTTAGCCCATTCCGACCCTGTCGCGAAAAATGACGAAATTGCCCCTGGCGCGATTTTTGTTTTCTTTCAATCAATCAAATTTTGGCCCATTCCGACACCGTCGCGAAAAATGACGAAATTTCCCCCGGCTTGATTTTTGTTTCCGACTAATCTGTCAAAATTTTACCCATTCCGACACCGTCGAGAAAAATGACGAAATTTCCCTCTGCGCGAATTTTGTTTCTGATCAATCAGTCAAATTTTAGCTCATTGAGACATCGTCGCGAAATATGACCAATTGGCAATTCTGACACCGTCCCGAAAAATGACGAAATTTCCCCTGGCTCGATTTTTGTTTTCGATTAATCTGTCAAATTTTAGACCATTCCGACCCCGTCGCGAAAAATGACGAAATTGCCCCCGGCGCGATATTTTTTTCCGTT
>NW_019228050.1:2968-4166 GCF_002742605.1 Olea europaea var. sylvestris
ATTTTTTTTCCGATCAATCAGTCAAATTTAAGCTCATTCCGACACCGTCACGAAAAATGACGAAATTGCCACCGGCGCGATTTTTGTTTCTGATCAATTAGTCAAATTTTGGCCCATTTCGACCCCGTCGCGAAAAATGACGAAATTTCCCTCGGCGCGATATTTGTTTCCGATCAATCAGTCAAATTTTAGCCCATTCCGACACCGTCGTAAAAAATGACGAAATTTCCCCCAGCTCGATTTTGTTTCCGATTAATCGGCCAAATTTTAGCCCATTCCGACCCTGTCGTGAAAAATGACGAAATAGCCCCTGGCGCGATTTTTGTTTCCGATCAATCGGCCAAATTTTAGTCGATGCCGACACCGTCGCGAAATATGACGAAATTACCCCCGGCGCGCATTTTGTTTTCGGTCAATCAATCAAATTTTGGCCCATTCCAACACCGTCGCGAAAAATGTCGAAATTGCCCCCGGCGTGATTTTTGTTTCCGATCAATCGGCCAAATTTTAGTCGATGCCGACACCGTCGCGAAAAAAGACGAAATTGCCCCCGGCGTGATTTTTGTTTCCGATCAATCAGTCAAATTTCAGCCCATTAAGACACCGTCGCGAAAAATGACGAAATTCCCCCCGGCGTGATTTTTGTTTCCGATCAATCGGTCAAATTTTAGCCCATTCCGACGCTGTCGCGAAAAATGACGAAATTGCCACCAGTGCGATTTTTGTTTCCGATCAATCAGTCAAAATTTGGCCAATTCCGACACCGTCCCGAAAAATGACGAAATTGCCCCCCGGCTCGATTTTTGTTTCCGATTAATCTGACAAATTTTAGACCATTCCGACACCGTCGCGAAAAATGACGAAATTGCCCCCGGCGCGATATTTGTTTCCGATCAATCAGTCAAATTTTAGCCCATTCAGACACCGTCGCGAAAAATGACGAAATTGCCCCCGGCACGATTTTTGTTTCCGATCAATCAGTCAAATTTTAGCCCATTCAGACACCGTCGCGAAAAATGACGAAATTGCCCCGGAGCAATTTTTTTACGATCAATCAGTCAAATTTTAGCTCATTCCGACACCGTAAAGAAAAATGACAGAATTGCCCCCGGCGAGATTTTTGTTTCCGATCAATCAGTCAAATTTTGGCCCATTCCGACACCGTCGCTAAAAATGACGAAATTTCCCCCGGCTCAAT
>NW_019228051.1:0-4165 GCF_002742605.1 Olea europaea var. sylvestris
ACATGTGATTGTATCACATAAAGCGTTAAAAGAACCATCTTCTCCAATTGAAATAGGTAAAGTAAAACTCCCTGGATCCTTAAGTTTGGGAGGCAGTTTACTTTGTAATCTTGCGCCACTCTCCTTTGTCAGTGTCATCGTTTCACATTCTGGAAGCTTTCTCTTTTTGATATCATGTCCTTCAAAAATCTTGCCTTATCGCGCCTTATCGCGTCTATAAACGGGATATTGATGTGGAGTTTCTTTAGCTCATCCAGCAATTTCTTAAACTATTGGTCTAACTTGTGTTTCTTCAACCTTTAGGGTAATGGAATGGGAGCTACATATTCTCCAACAGGATCAGCGGCCTTAGCTTGTGGATTGTCTGAATTTTCTTTCAAACTTTTCTCAATTGATTGTTCAGACTCATCCATTTGCTCCTTATTTGTTGTATGCATTTTGTTCATAATTATAATTGATTTTTTTACTATAATCTTAGGCAATTGTACTCCACTTTTTGTTGTAATTTAATTCTCTAAAATACTTATGGCCATTACCTGTTTTTTGGGATTAGTCTCAATATTGCTTGGTAGGGTACCTAGTGCTCTGCTTAATATAACAAGTGTCTTCTATCCCATCTGAGTTTCAAGGTTCTTGATTATAGCGCACTCTGATTTTGAAAGGTTGTCTCAATTCTTCTAATGAATTGATTGTTTACCTCTATATAATGCTCTGTCTTTTCCATAAATTTACCAAACATCTCTTCTAGCGGAATTCTCTTCTCAGGCTACTAATATTGATAACCATGCGATGCAATGCAATGGGATTTTGATTACTTCAAGAAAAATTCGAGTGTTTTCGCCATCTAGGGTTGTATGTATCAAAATGTAGGTTATTTTGTTGGCGCTGACCTCTTTGTACATATTAAACATGTTCAATATTATTTGCAAAAATTGAACAACTTGATGTAATATGATCTACCACACATTCTTTATAACTTAACCGCTTAACCTATACTACATTGGCTAACTGTGATATGCTCTCAACCTTATGAAACAAAGAATTGATTTTTTTTTTTTAGATGACTCTATATATAAGTGTCCACCTCATACACTTCTGGTGCCTTCTTATGAATAACCTGCTCAAAAGCCCACACGGTTGTTGTAGTAGCTACTCTCTCAAACAACTCCAAGGCTTCATCAATTGTTTTCATAGATAAGGAGCCATTGGATGATAAGTCAACCATACTTTTATAAGATGGAAGTAAACCTTCATAAAAATATTGGACTTGAAGCCCTTTACTAATGTCATAATGAGGACACTTCTGAAACATGTTCTTGAATCTGTTCCAAACCTCATCAAAGGATTCGATTTCTCCGTGCCAAAATTTGTATATGTCATGCTTCAATTTTGATATCTTTGTTGGTGAAAAAAATTTGGTGTAGAATTTTTTAGCCAAGTCATCCCAAGTAGTGATATTGGTAATAGATTGTGAGTCTAACCATTCAAACACTTTATCCAATAGAGTGTGTGGGAATAATATCAATCCAATAGCATCATTTAAAATCCCTTGATATTTAAAGTGTAGACGCATCTCCAAAAATTGAGAGACGTGCGTGTGTGGATTTTCATCGATCCTGCCATAGAATTGATGTCCATCTGAAATAAATGGATGATATTGATCTTCAACTGAAAGTTCGACTACTAAAGAGAGGATGCATGATCCTAGAGTGGCTTTGAATAATTTGCGGAGTCATGAAGTCCCTAACTAGCATACTTCCTTCATCGATCACTGCCTTTTGTTCACTCGAATAATTCGATTATTTTGTGTATTAGCCATCTCTTGTTATTGTGCTTCTCTTTGTTTATTGTGAAAATTACGTTCATTTTTTGAATCAGCTGGTATAAGGTCAGCATCTCCTAAATTTTATATAAAATGCCTGAAAGAAAAAGTAGAAGCGATAAAATAGATTGATAAAGAAAAAATAAAATTAAAGAAAAAAGTTCGAATTAGTATCAAGATAAATGAAACTAAACTCAAAGAAAATCCCCAACAACGGCACCAAAAACTTGTTTGTGAAAATATCTTTTGAATTAAAATACTGCAAGTACACGGTTCATTATCAAGTAGTAAAATGAATTTTGAGTCTAAGTATCGTTCCCATAGAAATTGTATTAGTTCAAATTTGAATTAAATTAGCCTTAACCTAACAATTGAAATTTGTGATTTTTTTCTATAAATTAAATAATCTACGTGTGAATGCAAGACCTAAGTTAACTAAAGTCAATGCAAAGTTAGAATTAAATGAAAATTTTATAGAAATATGATAATGAAAGCATACTTAGATTTCGAATTCCCTTATATCAATCCCCTTTAGCCCAAAGTTTATAAATTTGACAACAAGATTCAATTATGATTATCATATTCCTAATTTGTCACACAAACTCTGTCGAAACTTATGTTTACATTTGACCCAACTATATTTCTTTAATGGATGCCAATATATAAAAATGCATTAAAAATTTATGAACACTTAAAAATCACGTAAAGTATAGCGGTATATTTCAATCTCCTTTTGAATTCTACAAAATTGACACTATGCCTAACTTAGTTTCCATCTTTAAAAGGTAAAATAAGTTATGAACTCATACAACTATTTCACATATAATTTAGAGAAAATTAAATCCGTGTCAATCGTTCAACAATTGAAAACATGTTTTAAACGTAAAAAAAAATATAAATAAATAAATTTAAAGAGTTAAATATTCATAATACAAGGTTCATCGAAAATCCTAGCACAAAGAAATCTAGCATAAAATGTTGTGCAGAAGAAAATAAAAGATATAAAAGTTGTTCATTATCTAGAAAATCTTGAATCCAATCTTGATGTTCTTGAGTCTTGATGTGTTCCTTGCCTCATTTTGCAATTGATTCTCCATACCCTAGTTATATGTTGAGAGTTGGTATTTATAGTATCTTAAAAGAGTCCAAAGGATCTCTAAAAATTGTGCATATCATTGGTTAAAATGAAATTTTCTTGTTGGAATTGAATTCTAAAGGAAATAGAATTTCCGAGGTCGAATGGCCTAGGCGAGCGCCCAGTATAAAACGAGATGGCTGCCCAGGCATGTAAAATAGTTCTTGTTATTGGGTTGAGGGCCGAGCGGCTGCTTAGATATAAAGACTTTTAAAATTTTCATTTTCTTCATTCTTTCTTCCATCTTGGTCTTCCATGTTAAATTACTTTGATTTTGGCCCTCCAACTTTTCTTCAAATGCTCATTTGTCTCCAAACTTGCATGTATTGGCCAATTGACCATTCTTTATTTTCCAATTGCTTAGAAATGGGTCTAAAACAGAAAAAAAAAAAAACAAGATTACACTAAGTTAAGTAAAATTAAATATGAAAAAGATACAAAAGTTTGGTAATAAGGCCCTAATAAGTGCACAAAATGCACTTATCAATATGCATCATAACTACATTAAAGTCATGAAATTTACTTTCTACTTGACACTAAAAGCGACTGATAATCTCATAAATTTTGAGGATACAAGAACAAGATTTATTTAATAAAATACAACAATTCGATGTTAATATATTATCAATTAATATATACATTTTAAATTTAGTAAATGGTACAATATTTTTTTAAATATAAAAATAAATAATAAATTGGGTTTACCCAAAAAATTGGAAAAAAAATAAAAAAAAATAAGATTTTACTTTGTGCTCATTTATATATATATATTTGAAATTATATATTTAATTTCTTTTGTAGAATTTTAGTTTTTATATATTTATGTAAATAAAATTTTACTTAAACACTTATTTTCCACATTTTGAATATTTTTGGAGTTTTTATGGAAAACAATCAAAAAGTCAAAAATGTATTTTGAGTTTTATACTATAAGTTTAACTTTATTTCCGAAAATGTATTTTAGAAGATATCACACCAAACAAGCTTAATGTTTCACAAAAATAAAAATAGCAAATAGCAAACCACATGCATCCTTAGTGACTTATACAGATTTTTAACTTTTCATTTTAATGTTCCAATTATTTAAACTGTTCTTTTCATCTTCCAGTTCCAATAATTTTTAACGTGAAATAATTAATTAACTTGTATCTTAGTTAAGCTCATTAAGACTTTACACATTTATCAATTTTGAAAATGTTCCACTATAT
>NW_019228052.1:0-4163 GCF_002742605.1 Olea europaea var. sylvestris
AAGTCTAATTCAATTGGAATCGACCCAATGAAAAGCGGTTTTCGATTTCATAATAACTTCGGGTTTGTTCATTTTTGGCGAAACGCCAGTCTAATTTGACTGGAATCGAGCCAATGGAAACTAGTTTTTGATTTCATGATAACTTCGGATTTGATCATTTTTTGCGAAATGCTAGTCTAATTCGATTGGAATGGAGCCAATGAAAAGTGGTTTTCGATTTCATGATAACTTCGGGTTTGTTTGTTTTCTGCAAATTACAGGTCTTATTCGATTGGAATCGAGCGTATGAAATGTGGTTTTCCATTTCATGATAACTTCGGGTTTGTTCATTTTTTGCGAATTGCAAGTCTAATTCGATTGGAATGGAGCCAATGAAAAGTGGTTTTCGATTTCATGATAACTTCGGGTTTGTTCATCTTTGGCAAATTGCAAGTCTAATTCGATTGGAATCGAGCCAATGAAAAGCGATTTTCGATTTCATGATTACTTCTGGTTTGGTCGTCTTTTACGAATTGCAAGTCTAATTCAATTGGAATCGAGCCAATGAAAAGTGGTTTTCGATTTCACGATAACTTCGGGTTTGTTCGTTTTTTGACGAATTGCTAGTCTAATTCGATTGGAATCGAGCCATTGAAAAGTGGTTATCGATTTCATGATAACTTCGGGTTTGTTCAATTTCAGCAAATTGCTAGTCTAATTCGATTGGAATGGAGCCAATGAGTGGTTTTCGATTTCATGATAACGACGAGTTTGTTCGTTTTTGGCGAATTGCTGGTCTAACTCGATTGAAAGTTAGCCAATGAAAAGTGGTTTAAGATTTCATGATAACTTCGGGTTCGATCATTTTCTTGAATTACAAGTCTAATTCAATTGGAATCGAGCCAATGAAAAGTGGTTTTTGATTTCATGATAACTTCGGGTTTGATCATTTTCAAAAAATTGTAAGTCTAATTCAGTTGGAATCGACCCAATGAAAAGCGGTTTTCGATTTCATAATAACTTCGGGTTTGTTCATTTTTGGCGAAATGCCAGTCTAATTTGACTGGAATCAAGCCAATGGAAAGTAGTTTTGGATTTCATGATAACTTCGGATTTGATCATTTTTTACGAAACGCTAGTCTAATTTGATTGGAATGGAGCCAATGAAAAGTGGTTTTCGATTTCATGATAACTTCGGGTTTGTTTGTTTTCTGCAAATTGCAGGTCTTATTCGATTGGAATCGAGCGTATGAAATGTGGTTTTCCATTTCATGATAACTTTGGGTTTGTTCATTTTTTGCGAATTGCAAGTGTAATTCGATTGGAATGGAGCCAATGAAAAGTGGTTTTCGATTTCATGATAACTTCGGGTTTGTTCATCTTTGGCAAATTGTAAGTCTAATTCGATTGGAATCGAGCCAATAAAAAGCGGTTTTCGATTTCATGATTACTTCTGGTTTGGTCGACTTTTCCGAATTGCAAGTCTAATTTAATTGGAATCGAGCCAATGAAAAGTAGTTTTCGATTTCACGATAACTTCGGGTTTGTTCATTTTTGACGAATTGCTAGTCTAATTCGATTGGAATCGAGCCATTGAAAAGTGGTTTTCGATTTCATGATAACTTCGGGTTTGTTCAATTTCGGCAAATTGCTAGTCTAATTCGATTGGAATAGAGCCAATGAAAAGTGGTTTTCGATTTCATGATAACTGCGAGTTTGTTCGTTTTTGGCGAATTGCTGGTCTAATTCGATTGAAAGTGAGCTAATGAAAAGTTGTTTAAGATTTCATGATAACTTCGGGTTCGATCATTTTCTTGAATTACAAGTCTAATTCAATTGGAATCGAGCCAATGAAAAGTGGTTTTTGATTTCATGATAACTTCGGGTTTGATCATTTTCGAAAAATTGTAAGTCTAATTCAATTGGAATCGACCCAATGAAAAGCGGTTTCGATTTCATAATAACTTCGGGTTTGTTCATTTTTGGCGAAATGCCAGTCTAATTTGACTGGAATCGAGCCAATGGAAAGTAGTTTTTGATTTCAAGATAATTTCGGATTTGATCATTTTTTACGAAACGCTAGTCTAATTCGATTGGAATGGAGCTAATGAAAAGTGGTTTTCGATTTCATGATAACTTCGGGTTTGTTTGTTTTCTGCAAATTGCAGGTCTTATTCGATTGGAATCGAGCGTATGAAATGTGGTTTTCCATTTCATGATAACTTCGGGTTTGTTCATTTTTTGCGAATTGCAAGTCTAATTCGATTGGAATGGAGCCAATGAAAAGTGGTTTTCGATTTCATGATAACTTCGGGTTTGTTCATCTTTGGCAAATTGCAAGTCTAATTCGATTGGAATCGAGCCAATGAAAAGCGGTTTTCGATTTCATGATTACTTCTGGTTTGGTCGTCTTTTGCGAATTGCAAGTCTAATTCAATTGGAATCGAGCTAATGAAAAGTGGTTTTCGATTTCACGATAACTTCGGGTTGTTCGTTTTTTGACGAATTGCTAGTCTAATTCGATTGGAATCGAGCCATTGAAAAGTGGTTTTCGATTTCATGATAACTTCGGGTTTGTTCAATTTCGGCAAATTGCTAGTATAGTTCGATTGGAATGGAGCCAATGAAAAGTGGTTTTCGATTTCATGATAACTACGAGTTTGTTCGTTTTTGGCGAATTGCTGGTCTAATTCGATTGAAAGTGAGCCTATGAAAAGTTGTTTAAGATTTCGTGATAACTTCGGGTTCGATCATTTTCTTGAATTACAAGTCTAATTCAATTGGAATCGAGCCAATGAAAAGTGGTTTTTGATTTCATGATAACTTCGGGTTTGATCATTTTCGAAAAATTGTAAGTCTAATTCAATTGGAATCGACCCAATGAAAAGCGGTTTTCGATTTCATAATAACTTCGGGTTTGTTCATTTTTGGCGAAATGCCAGTCTAATTTGACTGGAATCGAGCCAATGGAAAGTAGTTTTTGATTTCATGATAACTTCGGATTTGATCATTTTTTACGAAACGCTAGTCTAATTCGATTGGAATGGAGCCAATGAAAAGTGGTTTTCGATTTCATGATAACTTTGGGTTTGTTTGTTTTCTGCAAATTGCAGATCTTATTCAATTGGAATCGAGCGTATGAAATGTGGTTTTCCATTTCATGATAACTTCGGGTTTGTTCATTTTCTGCGAATTGCAAGTCTAATTCGATTGGAATGGAGCCAATGAAAAGTGGTTTTCGATTTCATGATAACTTCGGGCTTGTTCATCTTTGGCAAATTGCAAGTCTAATTCGATTGGAATCGAGCCAATGAAAAGCGGTTTTCGATTTCATGATTAATTCGGGTTTGGTCGTCTTTTGCGAATTGCAAGTCTAATTCGATTGGAATCGAGCCATTGAAAAGTGGTTTTCGATTTCATGATAAATTCGGGTTTGTTCAATTTCGGCAAATTGCTAGACTAATTCGATTGGAATGGAGCCAATGAAAAGTGGTTTTCGATTTCATGATAACTACGAGTTTGTTCGTTTTTGGCGAATTGCTGGTCTAATTCGATTGAAAGTGAGCCAATGAAAAGTTGTTTAAGATTTCATGATAACTTTGGGTTCGATCATTTTCTTGAATTACAAGTCTAATTCAATTGGAATCGAGCCAATGAAAAGTGGTTTTTGATTTCATGATAACTTCGGGTTTGATCATTTTCGAAAAATTGAAAGTCTAATTTGACTGGAATCGAGCCAATGGAAAGTAGTTTTTGATTTCATGATAACTTCGGATTTGATCATTTTTTACGAAACGCTAGTCTAATTCGATTGGAATGGAGCCAATGAAAAGTGGTTTTCGATTTCATGATAACTTCGGGTTTGTTTATTTACTGCAAATTGCAGGTCTTATTCGATTGGAATCGAGCGTATGTAATGTGGTTTTCCATTTCATGATAACTTCGGGTTTGTTCATTTTTTGCGAATTACAAGTCTAATTCGATTGGAATGGAGCCAATGAAAAGTGGTTTTCGATTTCATGATAACTCATAACTTCGGGTTTGTTCATCTTTGGCAAATTGCAAGTCTAATTCGATTGGAATCGAGCCAATGAAAAGCGATTTTCGATTTCATGATTACTTCTGGTTTGGTCGTCTTTTGCGAATTGCAAGTCTAATTCAATTGGAATCGAGCCAATGAAAAG
>NW_019228053.1:0-2372 GCF_002742605.1 Olea europaea var. sylvestris
AGATCCTTCTCAAGATCTATCTCACAAAGATTCATACGGCAAATAGATCGTGCGACCAATGAGTAATATTAGAGCTCACGGTATAAACCTGTTGGGGATATACAGTAGCTCTACTAGAGGAAGAACATCACATCTCGCTATGCCCCAAACTCATTTTCATTCAAGTATTTTCGATCCCTCAAGTATGTGTGGAACATACTTGAATTCCGCATCATATCATTGTATTCACAATTGCATTCTATACCCCAAATGGTTAAATACAATTGTCCGGCCAGTGAATACAAACATAAATGTTGGTCAAAATGTTTTTCTTTTCCTACTTGAATCCTTCGATTTTAAATCTGCTGTTCTCCTAGACATACCCCATCAAACCGAATCAATCATAGTCATTGGCAATATGCTAAAGTAGCAACACTGAAATAAAACCTCAAAAAACAGTCAAAAGTCATAAGAGTATATATGAGGTTACATAAACCTCAGAGTTTCATACAATGAGGAAGCAGTGATCCATTCACTCATTTACCCAATATTGGTCGTAAAAGCATACATGGTATGAAACACGTGCTACGATGTTTTCTCCCTTTCTTAGGGAGTATGTCATATTATTTGTAAACAAATAACATTGTACAGATCCTAGTTCAAGTATTCCTCGATACTTAACTTGAGTTCTCCTTATATTCATTCCTCCAGGCATTCTCAAATCGAAAACTCGATCTGGCTACTAAACGGGTTTAATGGATAGAGAAATTCATTTCGATTACTTGTTGTAATATCATCTTGTACCTTATCAAAGTGACTGGATCATGTAAACAAAATGATCACTATCAAGGCGACTGGATCATTTACACAACATGGTCACCGTGTCTCATCTCAGCACAACTTAAAACGTTTGAGGCGATTGCTTGTGTGAGTAAGCCAATCTCAACCCGTTCGACATACTTTATATGTGCATACAAATTATTTATCTTGTAATCTCAATATTAGATTACATATAAACTCAAAATCGTTCATCTATGGACACACAAAACTCAATCAAGAGTTTGTCGGATACACCAAGTATCATATTTTACGAAATTCTAGAGATTCCATATTATCAACAAATATATCTCTAGACATCTTCAGAATATGATAATTACATATCATCATTTACGTAGATATATCACAAAGATATTTTCTTTGCTAATGTCTCTCACAGAATTACCATTAAGTGTTTGGTTTCATCTTAATACTTGAGATCTTAACATATAAGATAGTTGTGTAACTATCATGGATCTCATATTCTCAACCAATATCATTAGATACTCAATACATCTATACCAAACAATTTCTTTAACTGCCAAGATATACATAACAACATATGCTTCTTGCTACTCTATATAGCAAAAGCGCACAAGTCAAATAACTAATTATGTTTGACTAACTCTCATTCTTAGTCAACAATTGTATATCTATTCCAATCATAAATTATTACTTTGACAACGAAATAGAATAACTGACAACAGCACCCTTCAGGTTGATCAATACATTTTCTAAGATAATATTGATACCTACTGGTTAGATCCATGACATGACTAATGTTAGGGTAAGTGCATCATAGTAGACTTCTATCTCCTAACTTTAAATCGTACTAGATATGGTTCTTTGGATATTTCCTTGTACACTTATGAAATCTTTAGACATTTATGAAGACTTACATGGTCACAACTGCAATTCCACATGAACATTTATAGTATAGAATTTTTATGATAGAGCAAGAACATACGAAAGTATTCTTAGCACAAATCATACAATTTGCTAAACTCTTGTCTTTTGTCTCAAAAATTGAGAACAATCATTTCAAAATGGTCTCTGTACATTCTATCATGCTTAGCCAATTCAATGTCATCAATATCAATATTAGAATTACAATCTACCATCAGACCTTTTATACAAATACAGTAATTTTTGTCCATATGACGAAATTCTTGTACAAGATTTAATCTTGTTAAAAACTCAAGTACGACTGTCGAGATGACTGTAGTTGGTCATGCGTGTAACTGTAAAGTTACCACAATACAAAAAAAGCCCTTTAACATGAAATCTAAAAGTCGATTCATGTTGATATCTTTAATCATTTCTCAATTGAGAATAAAAAATACAGTCTCTAGGTCGATTTGATGTAACTTTAAATTTAAACATACCATCACGACTAGCATTGATGTATAGAAGTGAATCCCATCGTTATGAAAAATTTTATCCAACTCAATAAACTCACATTGAGTATAACATTTTTCAAAAATGAGCTTTATCTATCAGAAACTCATTAGTCTTCCATTTAACTTTCAAGAACCTGAATGTTCTCGGTAAACATAATGTTCGAATAGAACTTTCAC
>NW_019228053.1:8101-29688 GCF_002742605.1 Olea europaea var. sylvestris
TGCCCCCATGTCGCCCCGTCTCTCCTAAACCTTGCCTCGACCCACAGTAGAGGGGCATGTGGGGGAGGGCAATTTTTTCCTCCGTTTAATTTTTTATATTTTTTTTAAATTCTCAAAATTTCGAGTTATGTCATTATTAGAGAATAAAATACTAATTCAAAATGGATTTTTAACAAGTGAATTGTCCATAAATAAAATTTTTTTTAATCTTTTTTCCCCCTTCACGGGATGGCTTCGGGGCGAGGCATCCTTGCCCCATGCCCCGCGATGGGCTACCCCGCCAATCCATTCGGGGAGGGATTTTTATGCTCCATTCGGGGCGGGACGAATTTTTTTGCCATCAATATATTTCACCCTGTCCACGTAGTAAAGCTCTTTGACTATTTTTTCATAACTAGTTTTCCATTCATGCAATGCATGGAATATGTTTTTTTCAGGTAATATTAACGTGTCAAATGTCTATTCATTTCTCTCAATAAATCTACAAATTTGATTAATTGTTTAAAATGATAAATAAAAATGTAATCTTTATATATGGCACATTTTTTATATTAAAAAAATTAAAAGTTTATTAGGAATTTTTCTAAATGACGTCAAAAATTTTATTAGATTATTTAAAAAATAAATTGATCGAGAGGAAAAAGTAACAATAAGAAAAAAAATCTAAAAATGATCGAATTTCTTTTATATATAAATTTTTTCCAGATGTTAAAGTAATCAAGATGAAAAATTCGTGGGCCTCAATTTTTTGTTATTATAATTGAAATGTATTTTCTGGGGATTTGATAAATGTTCCATTGATGCATGAATTAAAAACCCAAATTGTTGGAGCTCATAATTTATATATCAAACATTATTTTAGTTTGGGTGGTTATTTTATATATAAAGGACGTATTTGATGATAACTATATTCAATATAATTAAATCGTATAATTAATTGAATCTTTTTTTATTGTTAAATATCCAATTGATTCAATGAAAAGTTTTTTACTTACGTGTAAAATTATTTTATAGAAGATTTTGCGATTGAAAATAAAAAAGAGAAAAATGAAAAAAAATAAAATTAATGGAGTCAAACACAAGTTGAACCACAGTATAATATTTTGTCACTTAAATGGAGTTGAGATTTTTATTTAATCACCCAATTTTGATATATTTAAATTTAATACTTCAAAATTTATATACATCTAAAATATTTAATATTGTTAAATTGAATACTCAGTCGAAAAGATGTCGATTAATTTAAATTAATCGACATATTTTCGACTGTTTCTTAAATTTTTTCAACATTGTGTTAAGTTTTATTTTGATTTATCACAACTGCTTTTAGAAAATAAACAATATACATGATTCAACATACTCCATGTCACGTTATAAGGATAAAATAAATTTGTATAAACAAATATCAATCACTAAGGAGAAAAAGAGGAAAAAAAAATTTATTGCGACACAATGCTTCGTGCACGGAACAATTGTGTTGCTCTTGGGTGTCAGGAGCACAATTGCCAGGGGTGAAATTGTTCTGTGCATCACGGAGCAAAACAATATGTTTGTTTTTAATTTTACTTTTTTGTCAATTTTTTTCATTAGGTGATTTGTTTAGTTTTTTTATAAAAATCTACCATAAATCTTCTATATTCTTTCGAAACTTATTTCGAGAATAATATCATAGACACATCAAATGATTTAAATGATATCGAAAATAGTTAAACGTATATCAAACGTGTGCGTTAAAAAATATGTATAACTCGTCTTTTTTTTTAAAAAAATCAATTATTTTATTAATGTTTATTATTTTTTCGCGACACTTTTTCCAATATAATTTATATCATTTTCTTTAAAAAAATTATATAGTATGACATTAACTTTTTTTTGAAGTAAAAATTCAAATCAGGCAAAACAGCAGCACTACACATGCATAGGAAGACCATTAGTAGTGATTTTAGGAGTGAAGTGGGATATTCAAGATAAAATAGTGAAACACAAAATACGTCATGAATGAATAGTGCTCGCCACATTCACTCTTTTATTTTAGTAGGGATAAAATTTTTGACGTCATTTATAAAATTTCTTAATAAACTTTTAAATTTTTTTTAATGTCAAAAGAGATATCATTTAAAAAATTAATAATTTCGATAACAAGCTAATTTTAAAAATTCATCGACAATTGTACAATAGTCAAATACATAAATCTTCTATATTCTCTCGAAACTCATTTCGAGAATTATATCATAGACACATCGAATGAGCTAAATGAATATAAAAAATAGTTAAACGTACATCAAACATGTGCGTTAAAAAATACGTATGACTCGTCTTTTTTTCTAAAAAAAAAGCAATTATTTTATTAATGTTTATTATTTTTTTCGCAACAACTTTCTCAATATAATTTATATCATTTTTTTAAAAAAAAAATTATGTGGTATGATGTCAACTATTTCTTTTTAATGTAAAAATTCAAATCAAGCAAAATAGCAGCACCACACAGACGTAGGAAGACCATTAGTAGTGATTTCATAAGTAAAGTGAGATATTACGATATATTCAAGGGTAAAATACGAAAACACAAAATATGTCATGAATGAATAGTGCTCGCCACCTTCACTCTTTTATTGTAGCAAGGATTTTTTAATGTCAAAAGAGACATCATTTAAAAAAAATTAAGAATTTCAATAAGAAACTAACTCTAAAAATTCATCGACGATTGTACAGTAGTCAAATGCATAAATCTTCTATATTCTCTCGAAACTTATTTCGAGAATTATATCATAGATACATCGAATGAATTAAATGAATATCGAAAATAATTAAACGTACATTAAACGTGTGTGTTAAAAATGCGTATAACTCATTTTTTAAAAAAAATCAATTATTTTATTAATGTTATTATTTTTTTACGACAATTTTCTCAATATAATTTACCTCATTTTCTTAAAAAATATTATGTGGTCTGACGTCAACTATTATTATTATTATTTGATGTAAAAGTTTAAATTATGCAAAACAGCAGCACCACACACGCGTAAGAAGACTATTAGTAGTGATTTCAAAAGTGAAGTGACATATTCAAGGGTAAAATATGAAACACAATACGTTCCGAATGAATAGTGCTCGCTACATTCACTATTTTCTTATAGCAGGATATGATTGAATGAACAGTGACAAGATATTTTTAAAGGGAGCAGCTACAATACATGAGTTGTATAAGTCAACAATCAACAGCAATAAAGCAATCATATTCATTTCATTTGGATGGATGAATAGTATAAATAATTAAAGAAAGATTTCAGTAAAATTAATGTTGAATGAGTTTAGCTACAGTAAGGAATCAATTTAGCCCCTGTTTGGCCCCCATTACGGGGAAAATTTAATGTATAGAATAGTGTTTTTTGAAAAATGAGTGGTTGAAAAAGAAAGAAAAATTTTCGATTTACGTGTAATATTATTTTATGGAAGATTGTGTGGTTGAAAATAGGAGAGAGAAAAATAGAATGTAATGTAATGTAATGTAATGAAAATCAAACAAGGGCTTAGTATGTAATGCCCCAAGATGAATGGTAATATTGGGATTCTCGGCAAAGAGGGATAATGAAAAACATAAGCGAATCTCCGAGTGCCACTTGCAATTGTACGTCTTGGCCAAAATCTAGCCACTCGATTGGATGCAACGTGCAATTTTAAGTGGAGAGACATCTTCTTGGCTCTCCCTGCAACAGAGACGGATTACATGTAATGGAGCTGCACTTACAACTTCATCTCCATTTTAATTCCCGTCCATTTTCAAAACCCATAATCCTCCCTAAATGCCCCTCTATTTCCACATTCTTTGCTCCAATTCTCAAGGAGGGGCAGGAGAAACAATCAAGATTATTATCGGATTTGTCATTCTCCCGGAGATTTGCGGTGGCGGAGGCCGCGGAGATTACACTGGAGCAGCCTGGAGGGAAGATGGTGGTGGAACTGGTGGGGGCCTTCAACGAGCTTATTGAGAGAATGAACAATACTGTGCTCTCTACTAGCTCGTCGCGGTTGCTATTCAAGGCCCTTAAGCTCTCTATTCCTATTCTTCACACTCTCCCGCCCGCCTCCGACGGCCGGTCTCCTCTTGAAAAGGCCTTTTCTATTGCTGTCATCCTTGCCGATCTTCAGGTCAACGCTCAACCCAATCCTTCACTCTATATTGGACAATTTATATTTTGATCAACAAACTAACTCCCAGTAAATTTGGGGTCGATTATATGAATTCTCTTTTCTTGTGCTATGTTCGGTTCATTGCTAAGTCCATTACTCTTCTCTTCTCTTTTGTAAGCACGTCTCTTTTATGTATGGCAGCCTTTTAATTCCCCAAAAATCATAGTAATATTAGTATTTGTCACAATTATAAATTTTGGCTAAACATGAAAATGAGAATCTAATGTCATGATTCTTGGAAAAAAATTACCTAAAATAGTTATTTCTCTCAAGAGTTTGATATGTGCTCAAATAATTATTTTGAGGCCCTTTAGCCTTCTCAGCCTTTTTTAGAAGAGCTCAAAATCGATCATATTTAATATTGGCTGCAGATGGATGCTGAGGTTATTTCTGCTGGAATGCTGAGAGAAGGTATAGAAGGAGGTGCCATATCCATATACGAAGTAAAGGATCGTATTGGTATTGGCACAGCCCATCTATTGCATGAAAGCATGCGTTTGAAAAATGTTTCTTCTAAAGTGGAAGTACTAGATGATGAGAGTGCTTCTGCACTGAGGAAATTTTGCCTGACATACTATGATATTAGGGCTATAGTGCTAGACCTCGCTCTAAAACTTGATACAATGAGGCACCTGGATTATCTCCCCAGGTACAAGCAGCAAGTAATTTCTCTTGAGGTTATGAAGATATATGCTCCACTAGCACATGCGATTGGAACCAATATTTTATCCCTGGAACTGGAGGATCTCTCATTCCAGTACCTTTTTCCGTGTTCCTACCAGTATGTTGACGCATGGTTGAGGAGCCACGAGACTGGAAGTAAGCCTTTAATAGATGTATACAAGGAGCAGCTTCTTCAATCCCTAAGTTCTGATCCCTTTCTAGCAGAAACAGTAGGAAATATGTCTATTGAAGGTCGTTATAAAAGTCGTTACAGTACCATGAAGAAACTATTGAGAGATGGACGTAAACCAGAGGAGGTGAATGACATCTTAGGATTAAGAGTAGTATTAAGTCCTTCATCTGGATTGAATTCATCCGGAGATAGTGAAAAAGCATGCTACAGGGTACGAGAAATCATCCAATCTGTATGGAAAGAACTGCCTAGCATGTCTAAAGACTATATTGCACATCCCAAGGCTAATGGGTACAGAAGTTTACATATGGTTGTTGATATTAGTGACAGTTGTAAAACAAGACCACTCATGGAAATACAAGTAAGAACAGCAGAGATGGATATGATGGCCACTGGTGGAACTGCTTCCCATGCGTTGTACAAGGGTGGGCTTACAGATCCAGCTGAGGTAAGAACTCTAGTTCTTGAGATGCAATCTAATAATCACTATCTCGTCCTCTTCAAAATCTACTTTCGCTTGGATTTCTCATTTGTTGTTAAAATCCCCCCCCCCCGGGCCCGATCGTCATCAGAATTGTAATTTTCATGGAGATAGTTATAAGCCAAGACCAATGTGGCCTGAAATTTTGTTAAAACTTGTATTATATTTTTGTGCAATCACCAGTGAATGATGTCACATTTCTTTAAACTAAGATCTTCTGCTGTTCACTAATTCACAGGCAAAGCGTCTTAAGGCGATCATGATGGCTGCGGCTGAACTAGCTGCTTTGCGTCTTAAAGATCTTCCTTCTGGAAATCCAGTTGGGCTTGAAATTGATTGTAGAGATCGGGTGTTCCGCCTTCTTGACAAAAATGGAGATGGTAAAATCAGCATTGAGGAACTTATGGAAGTAATGGATGAGCTCGGTGCTCAAGGGGAAGATGCTCGGGAGATGATGCGCCTGCTTGATGCCAACAGTGATGGTTCTCTAAGTTCAGATGAGTTTGATCTGTTCCAGAAACAGGTAAACATATATGGTAATGAGAGGCTTATGATTGTTCTCTTTCACTGTTAAAAATCTTACTCATGGATCATCTAGTTGACGCTTTATGCAAGAGTAACTGCCTCCAGGCTTGAGCATGTCATGTACAGAATTAAGTTTGTTTAGCATATGAATGCCATTTTCTGTGCATAATCCGGAAAAGACAGAAAGAGTCATGTCACTATGGTTTATGCTCTCATTTGATATCTCGTTGAAAGTTAGATATTAACTTTACTATCTATTTTCCATTGGAGAGTACGACATTCATATGCATCATTTGCGGTATAGATTTATATCTGAGTACTATTAGATAAGGTAGTACATCAGATTCTAAAATAAATGACGTAGAATCAGTGTTTATACTAGCTATACTCCATATTTTTGTGTTGTAACATGTGATTGGTTTTCCCTGTCTGTTTAATGTTGCAAAAGGTTAGAATAATAGGTATTTGGTGTTTATCATTTTCTCTCTTATCTATCGTATGCTTATGGCCTTATGCATTGCATTCATGTTCATTATGTAGGTTGAATTGATGCGTAATTTAGAAGATAGAGATGCTCAATACAAGACCCTTTTAAACAAAAAACTTGAAATGGGAGATAGCAGTGGGTTGATTCAGGCATACACTAAAGAACTTGGAGACAGACTTGCCATGAACTAGTTCTTATCGGGTACATTTAACTTACTGCAAATTACTTGGAGACCAGTTTACAACTCATTTGTCTTGCTTGTTCTGGTATGGGTATCTTCAGAACATATCAACCTGTAAAGAACTATTATGTAGAGTACTTCTACACTGTATAAATAGAACACTGTTTTCTCTTTGTTCTGGAACACTGATTTTTCTCTCTGATATTTTTAAAGCGAGTTATACGTAAATAAATATACGAAGGGGTCCATTTATAAGTATGCGAATTTGGATATATGTAAAAACTAAAAAGTAAGGAACAATCATTTCCTGCACCGCGTGAAGGGGTACATAAATGTTATCCAACATCCATCGTTTTACTGTTTAATCCGATTGTGTAGTCTCTATGCTGACACTGTATATAAAAGTTCATAGAAAGATGCAGCACTTAAATTCGATTTATTATGTAAATAGATTTTATTGAAGCTAAAGATGCAGGCTTATATGTGCCATTGATGTCATTCTTCTATAAAAACAAACCCCAATTTTCTGGGATGCATCTGCACTTATGTTACAGATTCCAAAAATTATTATAAAACAAATTTACAATCTATTTCTAGGCTTCCATCTGCTCTCTTTTACCCCCATACCTAATATCATTATCTAGTTTCAGCCTACCACATCATCGAGGATAAAACACTTGATGTTTTTCAAACCCCTTGACAGAATTGAGTAGAATAGAATAATATCAATTGGTATTCTGAATAGTCTTTGAATACATTTCTTAGTTACTTCACAAGCATTGTTGCCGTCTACCTCCAAGTTTTAGACCTCTGCGGCTAGTAGCTCCTGGCTTCCCAATACACCCAAATCACTAGATAGCTTTTCACATAACTGCATAAAGCACCGTACGAGAAACTGTTGGTAATATGTATGCCAATAAAAGGGGAGGACAAGGAGAACTGCTAGAGGAATACCTGTCTGTATACTGTAGGATCACCGCATGATTTTCGCAACTCAACCACATACAAGGATGGGCTTATCTCAAAAACCTGCCAGAAATGGGAAATTAGGAAAATAATTAAAAATTTTAAGGCAATATTATGCCCTGTGTTCTAAAATATCATCCCTTAAGATACTTACTTCTGCAGTTACTGAGAGAATGCCAGGGCTTTTCTGACCTTTGTGCACTTGTATTACTTTCAACTGCACAAATCAACAGAAAAACCTAAATTATTCTAAAATTGTAGTGAGTTTTCACCTAAATCTTGTTGCAATTAACATCATTATAAAATGCCATCAGGATAATATTCTAGTAAGATTGAACTCAATTTTTTTGCCAGCCCAATTTTTCCGAAGAAAGAAATTAAGAGGGACGATACTAACCTTTCCATTTTTCTTCTGGACTTGATATCCCATCTGGAGTACTGTATTTTCTATACTCTCAAGCAATGCTTTTCGGGAATGATTTGATGTAAATCTGATTTTTCTCTCAGAAACATCCTGAAGGAAAATAATTTTGTTCTTACATTGACAATAAATTGTGTGAAGCTGCTAATTCTTTATTGTCGTCCTTACCTCTTTTTCAAAGAAGCCGGAAAGATCTAGGCAAGAGGACATTCCGATCAGCTGAAAGGCATTGATGACGGATGGTGATTCTGGATCTTTTTCTGCATCTAATGGCTGTAGAATGGATAGGTAACACAATTAATTTAAGAGAAGAATTTGTGAAATGAAACTAATTCAAACAATGAAGGATTAGCTTCAAATTACCTCATGTATTGATGATGCTTCATCATCTGATGCATTTTCTTCAGTTTCTTCTTCAATAGGATCTACAGGAGTGTAGTCTTGTTTGAACCACAAATCTTCTTTTATCTCTGCCATGGTAATCCGTGTATGTGGGTTGGGATCTAAAATCCTCTTTATTAAGCTTTTGGCTCCTGGCGATAGCCACTTGGGTATCTGAACATCCCCCTTGAGAATCTGCTATGCAATTGGGAGATTATAGATTTACAGTGTTTCTAAAACTTAAAGAAGAGAAAATCATGGTGATGCAAGGACTACCTTCTGATAGAGTACTGCCATATTTCGATCATCAAAGGGTAGGTACCCTGTAAGAATCACATACAAGATAACACCACAGGACCATGTATCTGAGGTTGCACCATTGTAACCTCTGTTAGATAGAATTTCGGGGGCAACATAGTTTGGACTTCCACAAGTTGTATGCAACAATCCATCTTCCCTAAGATGTTGTGGTAATGCACTGAGGCCGAAATCAGTTATCTTCACATTTCTCTTGGCATCGATCAACACATTTTCTAGCTGTGTTCTAGAAGAGAAAACATTAGAGGATATAAAAGAATCATACTGTAATGTGAAAGCATTATGATGATCAGCAGCAGTGTTTTTATACCTTGAGATCTCTGTGAAAAACACCATTGTTATGGCAGTAACTAACCCCATCAATTAACTGATGAAAGAGCTTCCTGCCTTCAGATTCTGAGAGTTTTCCTTTGGATGCCTGTGAAATCATCCACCATTGATCAACATTCCAAACAAAATTTTCCATATCCCAAAGTGGGACGAAGCCTTTATGTATAGCAAAAGTGAGAACTGCTACATGTACAGAATTTTTGTACAGATTTGTTATCTGCAACCCAGTTTCTGTACGAGTAACAAAATTGTGGAGAAGTTACTTACAATCCTGTCAAACAGTTCACCGCCATTCACATATTCGAGAACCATGAATATCTTGGTTTTGCTTGCCAAGACCTGCTGGGTTGTTCATAAGTAAAGAGAAACACTATTACAATGCACAAACATGATTTAGAAGATTACATTTTTTTGTTAATAAAAACTTAAATTTCTAGTCAAGTAAAACCAAACATGCTCTTAGTCATTCACATGTTGAAACTTGTCGATTAATCTTGAACTAATATCTCTTGACTTGATGGTTTGACTTCGCGTGCCTAGAAGAAAAAGAGCATTGATCAATCCCGATCAATAGTGTTGAGTTTGGCCACGAGAAAGAATTGTGATTCTTTGATTTCGTTGGCATCTACTAATTGTCACGACTATTTTGCACATCGGGCAACCTTTCATCGCGTCCCCAGTTGAGTTGTCGTGCTCAGCCTTGCTATGGTCAAGTAGCAACTTTCTAGTTCAGCAAAGATTAATTGGATAGAGTTTGGTAGCTCGTGTGTTGTCCAAAATTATTGTTTGGAAAATGTTTTCTAGGGCGGCTAGTTCATGGAAATCGTCAAGATATGGCCCACCCTCGACCAATCAGGACGTTATGTAGGTATAATAATTATAAAAAAAATGACCTGTCATGCTAATCTTAATAAATAATTGTCCACAACGCAACAGGAAAAATACTTGGTGCCTGAATCCAAGTTGTTGTGTCCTTCCTCAATATTCATAGGGCAATGCCAATTCCATGTTTATCTGCTAGAAAATACTTGTTGTACTTTTACATAATCATCTACATAATGTTTTACATATTGATAAGGTGTCAAAAAAAGAGTAATATTTATTATTATTATTATTATTATTATTATTATTATTATTATTATTATTTTTTTTTTTTTTTTTATTAAATTTTTACGCTCAGGTGACAACGACATATGCTGATTCCTAACCAAATGTGAATTTGGATTTCATATATGTCAAGAAGAAGCAAAACCTGGCATGGAAGGTTATATACCTCGTATAATCTGACAACGTTTGGATGCTTGAGAAGTTTTAAGGTGCCAATCTCCCTCTTTATCTGCAGTCTTCAATGTAAGTAACTAAAATAGAGAAAGATGAATGTTTGGAGCAACAAACGCGTAAAAAGAACTACCTGATCGGTTATGTTGAGGTCGAGGATCCTGTTCTTCTCCAAGATCTTGATAGCAAAGGACTGGCCAGAATCCAAGTTTTTCGCGTACTTAACTTTACCGAAATTGCCTTCTCCAAGAGTCCTCCCAAGCTCGTATTTTCCCAAACGCATACCCTTCTTTTCTTGTGTCAATACCATATCAGTATCACACAACGAGGTGTTTTCGTACTGGCTTCTTCTACCTGTACCTCGTTCCCCTTTACGATCCTCCTCTATATAAGCCTATGCAAAGGCAGGAAGGGAGGCTTATATATACGAGTTTATAGTGATCCTTTATCCAATTTTATGAAAGCCGGAATTTTACGTTTTGTTGAGCTTTCAAGCCGTTGAAACGGTATTTCAACTATTGCCTCGCGGAAGGAGTAGGGAGTTTCTTATACACCTCTACCATTATTATATAATATGAGTTGATTTTACAAATAGTCACTCAAGTTTCGATAAATTTTCAAATTGGTCCTTCAAAGTATTTTTCTTTTATAATTGATGTTACATCATTTGTTCTTAAACAATTTTTGACTCATTCAGTCACTAAAGTTAATTAACGTTACATCACAAGTCAGCCTGTTAGTGTTGCACGTGTCAATGGGGGGCAAAGAGGTCCTCCATGTCCTCAACATGCCGATGATTTCTGGGAGGTGGGTTGGACGTGAATTAAAATATCTTCATTTGTTGCTTCATTTAATTTTATTTTTTTTAAAGATAGGATTTAAACTTAATTCCATAAAAAAAGAGTCGGTGCAAAGACAACACATTTTGCCATCGCTACCCCTAGGTGCTTATTTTGGAGTCTCGATGCAAAAAAATAAAAGCAAAATACGTAAAAAAATGTTCAATCCAAACATAATTTAATTTTGCTCTGCATAAAATGTATAGTGTTCAAATATGGATGTTAAATTGGATAAGTCATTAAAATGTGTGTAAAATCTTGTACGTCTTTACCATATTTTTCTCAAACTAATTATCAACGTTTACTGAATTTGACTAAAATTCATTGTAATTTCCAAAAATTTCCTTAATAGATCGAATATAGTACGTGGTTAGTATGATGCTCAGTTCCTTAAACTTATGTACACATCAATATTATTAGGCATTACAACGGATTATACGTTTTTCCACTAACAGAGTGACCAACGATGTAATGTATGATGTTAGTTAAGTTCAACGAGTAAATGAGTAAAAAAAAAACAAATCTTTAGGATTTAACTTAAAATTTTTGAAAAACTTCAATGACCATTTATGAAATTATCTCGTTATCATATATGCGATAAAATATAAATAAACACATTCAATTCGTGTCCATAAATCTATTGAGTGATTTCAGGTTAATAAATTATCAAATTTTATATGTGAACTCTTAGCTACGCAAATTAATAATTCAATATAATTAATGATCAATTCCAGTTTATGTGGGGATGTCGTAAGATTAGGTTGAAAATTATTGCTATCCACGAGATTCACGATTTTGCCATTATTTTGGGATCATCTTCGTCACGTTATCCTTTGTGTACACTTTCACTCTTTTGATTTGCTGAATACATGTGATGAGTTGTCTGCACCGACCCATGCGCATGTGAAGGGGACAAAGTCAACATTTTTCGAGATAGCATTAGGAAGACGATAAAAAAATTTAGAATATTTTGATAAAAGTTATATAATTTTTAAGTTACGAGTTCCATGATGTGTATAGTTAAAATTAATTGATCATTTTGATCTCTACTTTTTATGATTTCCCAAACATGCACTAATTTTATTTTATTTTTTTATTTTATCATTTTAATAATAATAATAATTATTATTATTATTATTATTTTAAAGTTTGCTCAATTTGACAACAATCTTTGAAGGGTGAAAATGCTTGTAATATCTAGAGGATTTTGCTACTTATACAAAAAAATGGTACATAAATAGTTACCGAAAATGACGTAGAGGGAAAAGATTGAATGAAAATTTGGCTGTCTTATAAATTGACAAATGATAAAGTGTCATGTAAGTATTATGCAATCGTTTATATAAATTTTGATATACATATAACAAAGTCAACATTTTAATAGTCAAGCAGGTTGTAAATGTAATGTAGGGATTCTTTTAGCTCTCGTTTGGTCCCCATTTTTTAAAATGAAAATGGGTGACATAGATTTTTTTTTGAAAAATAAGTGGTTGAAAAAAAAAGGAAATATTTTCGGTTTACATATAATAGAAGAGAGAAAAAAATGAAATGTAATTTAATGGGGACCAAACGGGGGCTTTAAGTGATTTAATGGATCTCAAGTGAATTTTTGTCAACCTTTAATCAAAATTTAATTAGACGAGTTTCGTGTATAATTAAAATTTAAAAGAATCATTTTAATTAAAATTTAAAAGAATTATTTAAGCGATAATTAATATTTGCCGTGAAAGATAGAGCATTGTATTAAGTTCGCTTTTAATGAAGTTTTTAATGTGCCATTAATACTATGGGAAATACTATGTGTACACCTGGTGTACACATATGCATTACACCCCTTTTATATGAAGGGGAATCCGCGAATATTTTCCTAATACTATAAGAAGCAATCCCACCTTATAAAATGGGCACCACTTGTGCTTCTGGTAAAGGACATTCTTGAGTGCTTTCGAGGCATGTTCGTTAAGTAGATGTTGACTTGGTGTTATTTTTGAGGATATGATTGGGTGAAATCGCTAATTGAGTGCAATGATTAGGAAGGTGTTTGGAGGAGATTAAAATTAAATTTTTTTAGTAGATTTTAATAAAAGTTTTTGAAATGTATAGTTGAAAAGTTATGGAATTTATGAAAGATGTGATTAATATTGATTGTTTGATTTTGACTTAAATTAAAATCAGATTTTAATCAAAATAAAAAAATATAGGTGTAGCATGCCAACAATAAACATAAATTAATCAGTACACACACCACACAAATTGACACGCACTCAATGCGCAAAACGCAGTGAGAACACACAAATAATCACACAAACACGTGCACACATACAACAAATTATGTCCGCACGTATTTATGTATAAAAAATGATTTTCTTCACACAAACCAAAACACATACCATACGCAAAAATTGTAAGCGCAATAAAATTTGAAATTGATCTCTTGCTACCAATGACTAGGATGACAATCAACAGTGAATTTTTTTTTTTTATTCTGTTTATTGTGAGCAAGAGGTCAGACCTGCAACAATATTTATGTGTGTTATGATCCTTGCGTGTTTATTTATGCATTATTGGGTGCAAATAATAAATAAAAAACACACAACAAAAAAAAGTCAAAATCTTTTGTCCTTATCTGAAATAATGGTGTTAAGAATGCAATATTTTGATTTTGTTTGATAACTCATAATGATCCCGAAAATTGAGACAAAAAAAAAAATCATTTATATATTTTGGAACGGCCTATTTCGACGAGTTGTAACTTTTGCTGCGTTTGGCAGTTTCGTAAGCGGTTAAGGATGCGATAAATTAGTCTATGAGCACTTCGAAATGATATTAAGAATATAAAATTTCAACTTCATATAATATTCTCGTAATACTTCCGAAATTTGAGATCGTAAATAGGGAAATAAGGGGGTGGGGCAGCTTATGTTGGGTGTGGGATGTATTGGGGGTCAGGAAATAATAATGAAGTATGGTGCCACATTAGATTTTTTGAATTTCTGTATCTTTCATGTGATCAATTTTCTATCCGTGAAGTATTATTAAATAATAAATACGTAATATAAAAATGAAAAGGAGAAATCCACGTAAACGAAGATGTGTGGATCAAAAGTCAATTGAAAATTTCTTGCACAGGGTTCAAATATGATTTGATTCTTCAACCCTACTTGGTGTATAAGGTAGGTTCACACCAACACCTCACATGGGTGTGGGTGAATTAAATTTTGGCCATTGTTTATTTAGGTGGAGCCAATGCATTTGTGAGTGTTTCCTATACATTTTTTATGAAGTACAATCTATACACACAGATTTATTCTTGATTCTTTCCTCCATGATTTTTTGAAGTTCAAACACAAAACTTTGAGATAGAAAAGTCTATATAAATTACAAAAGTGTTACATGTACAACAATTTGTACAATCCTGTCTGGATCTGCGATTAAAATAATCAAAGGTCTCACATGTGAGAGGGCTGTGACTTTCACATGTTGTACAATTATCTTTATTGTATAAATTATCTTCTTTTACTATACTTCCAAAAACAAGTTCATTTCTCTTTCAAAGAAAAGAAAAATGTTCCAAGTTTCGATAGGATTTTAAATCATTATTTTTATTTTTATTTTCAAAAAAAAAAAAGGAAAGAAAAAAAGAGAGGTGAAGAAAAAAAATAAAAAAAAAAATTGAATTCCAACCTCATTCATTCACATTGAATAAAAAAAATTAGAAATTTGTTCTAAGTATAAAAACAAGAGGTCAATTTTCAATCGAACTCTAAACAAAATTTATCCATTTATTTGCTCATAGTACCAACTAGCACAGTAACGTAGCGGAAGGCACCTAAATCAGACATTTAAAAAAAAAAAATTAAATAAACAAATGAAATAATTAAATGGACCATGTTGATTTTAAATAATTAACCATTTAACTCTATTAAAACCTAAAGTCTATTAAAGTCCATCCTACTTTTAGAGAACCCATTATTATAATGAACTAATTTTTAATTTAAATATGATTGAATGGTTATCAAATTTCTGCATAAATAGGGAAGAGAAAACATAAGCTAAAGCCTAAAGAGTTGGAAAAAATACAAGTTAGCAAAAAGTCCTAGAGAAAATTTCAAAGGTCCGAAGGAAGAAGAGAATAAAATCTCTCAAATTCAAGGTCGAAAATTCCAAGAAAAACAAAGGATATTTTTTTTTTCTCAAAATCCAAATCAAAAGCAAGTTTAAATTGAAGTTTCGAAGTCCAAGTCTAAAACAGGCCAAGTTATTAACAAATTTAAATTTCAACAAACCTTGAAATCTAGGATTCAAGTCACATGACCTCTTATTTTCAAGCATTCGAGTCATCGATTGGACAATCCTACAATTTCTCAATCACAAGATAATCGACCTATTTTGTATTTCACAAGAAATTAATTTGTAAAAATTTTCATATTTGTATACATGAAATTTGTTATAAAAATGCATAATCTTATATGTAAAATTGAGTAACGAGTGTCTACCATTATGTTGTAATTTGACTCAAATTCTAATGAGTATTAGAGTTGGTTGAAATGGTCTTGAAAAGATTAAATTATGGGTTGGGGAGAAAAATTGTTGCATTTTTTGCTAGCTTGGCGCTTTAACGGAGAGATTATACGACTTGGGCCCGTTTCGCGTTTTAATACATTTCAAAAAAAAAAAAAGTCACTTTTGTAAAAAAAAAAAAAGGAACATATTAGAGTTGATTACAATGCTTTGAAAAACAAAAACAAGGCTACTAGTGCTATAGAGAAAGGAAATCAACCTAAAAACACAGTGGATGCTGATATTATGGAAGAACGAAAAAGTAAAGAAGAGGTTCTTGTGATTTCTGACATGGATTCCAAACTTTATGTGGAATGGGTTCTTGACTTGATGAGTCGATGTGTACTTTTCATATGTGTCCCACATGGACTAATTAACAACATATGAAGGAGTTTCGAGAGAGCAGTGATTATGGGAAACAATGTGCCTTGCAAAATTGTCGGAGTTGATACAATCAAAGTCATAATGTTTGATTGGCTTTTAGAACACTTACATGTGTAATGCATGTTCTAGAACTAAAGCAAAATCTCATATTTATGAGTACACTTGACATAAAGGTTTATAAATATATTGGTGAAGGTGGAGTTTTGATGGTGAGTTGGGGTGCCATTGTTGTCATGAAGAGATATAAAGCTCTACACAATTGTACATTTTGTAGGATTTCACAGTTATAGGGATGTAGTATAGTTTTTACTTCTTTGACAGATGAGGAAGTTACAAAACTTTAACATATCCGGCTTGGGCACATGAGTGAGAATGGTATGACAAAATTAAGTGGGGGAGGACTTATTGATGGACAGAAGACCAATAAAATGAAGTTTAGTGAGCATTGTACTTTTGGGAAATAGAAAAAAGTTAGATTCACTAAAAGAAGACACAACACGAAGGGAATACTTGAATATATCCATTCAAATCTTTGGGAACCGAAGATAGTGCCTACTAAAGGAGGTTTTTATCACTTTTTAATAGTAATTGATGATTTCTCCAGGAAGGTTTGGATTTTTTTTTGAAATAGAAAAATAGTGTGTTTGAGACTTTAAAGAAATGGAAAACAACAATGGAAAAGAAGAGAGGAAAGCAGGTAAAATGTCTACACATAGATATGAGCTGGAGTTTTGTTCAGATGAATTCAATAACTTTTGCGCATTTTAAGACACTTGGTAGTGCTTAAAACTCCGTAACAAAATAGTGTAGCGGAACGGATGAATAAAACCTTGGTGGAAAAGGTTCGTTGTATGCTTTCAAATTCTACATTGCCTAAGATTTTTTTGGATTGAACCTTATTACAGCTTGTTTTCTAATTAATTGCTCACCCTCATTGCCATTAAGAAAAAGACATCAAAAGAGGTATGGTCTAGAAAACCTTCTATTATTCTGATTTGAAAAATTTTGGGCATTCTATTATGCTTATGTGGATAATGAAAAGTTAGAGCTTAGGTCTAGAAAATGCATCTTTCTTGGGTATTAATCATGTGTGAATGTATATAAGTTGTGGTATCCTGAGACAAAAAAGTTAAAGGTCATTAGAGATATAGTGTTTGATGAACTTGCTATGAGATCTCAAGCTACCGCGTCATGTGTACCCTATCAATATCAATGTTATTCAGTTAACTTTATGCCCCTGTTTGTTATCCATTTTCTCCTATTATTTTTCATTATTTTTCCTACAGTACTCATTTTGAACCATACATTCTTCATTAAAATAATATTATACGTAAATCTAAAATTTTTCCTTCATTTTTAACCACACATTTCAACATCAATCACTATTCCACAATGCATTTTTCCCAAATAATGGGTGACAAACACACCCTATATATCCCTTGAAAATTTTCTTTAATTTTCGTATGTCGTACAAGAATTACTTCCAAGCAAAAATCCAGAGCTTTTGGACCGACACATGAAACTTCACCCATTATTAGTGTCCTTTTAGGATGGCAATCAAACCGAGCAGCCTCGTATTTGGACGAGCCCGAGCACAAGCCGAGCGGTTTGTGGGCTTGTAAAAAAATGGAAACAAAAGAGTAAAAAATAAAAATAAAATATACTTGATGTGGGTAGATGGGCCAAGCCCGTTCGGCCCATTGCCACCCCTAAGTGTCCCTGGTCACAGAATTTTGCAAGTTTGGGGGATGATAGATGATGAAATGTGATAAAAGTTGTTTTTCAAACTAAAATGAAGTTAAACAAATTAAAGTTTAGTAACCCAGTCGAGCCTTCGTTGAAAGTTCAGTTATTTTCTTCCAAATAACACTGCTTAAAATATGGTACAATGTTTAATGGTTACAAACAGTAAACACGCTGAAATGGAACACACTTCGGAAAACCCGAAAGAAAGTTGCCAAGGCAGTCAAAGCGTGAAGACCAGTAGCAAATGAAGGAATATGTTTTTTCAAGTCTCGAAAAACCGTAGCTCTATCATGAACTCTCTGTGTCTGGGCGCATACCAAGCAATAGCCTTTGCTGAACCCAGAACTTGCAAGGCATATTCGACAGCAAATACGGGATCCTTCACACTTAAATACAAGTCTTTCTTCAGATCAATTGTCACTCCCGAATCGATTCTGAAGCTGAATGGTCCAGCAATCTGCATTGAGCCATTGAGGTAGGCATACAGAGGGAAAAAATGTGAATAACCTACTGTAAGTGATAAAAACAAGAAGATGGTAATGCTACTTTAAGTACCTGCTGCTGAAATGAAAGCGAGGCAGTGGGACAAATTGCCTGAACTGCTTGCACAGTAGGTGTTTCAGAATTATAAAGATCGCATGCCAGACGTGTGGCACCAGACAGGAATTTTGACCCAGAAGGAATATCTAGCCGTCCATAAAACTGAGTAAGGTCAAGAAACCTCCTTTGGAAATTTCCGTGTTGAGCAGAGAGCGATGCACTTGCAAAAAAATCAGCTAAAATCGCAGAATTTGCTCCTCTGGCTTGAAGACAGAAGCCTTTTGAATTCAATGACCCATCTTCTACTTGGGTTCTGATTGAATTCTCTCCAATAGAAGCAGTGATGACAGCACCTACAGTGCCAAGGAAGTACAGTCAAGAAAAGAATGAAGTCTTAACAAATCATTTATAGAGATGCCAGAGAAGTATATTTAACTGATGAAAGTAACGTTATGTTAAGCTAAATAACTACTCCTAGGAATGATTTGGTTAAAAAATAAGCACTAAGCATTTAGGTATCATATCAGTGTCATTACATGCATCCTTGCTTTGGGTTGTTACAGGATACATTGCCCATATTCTCAATCATTACTTATTAAATCAGGCCTTAAATGAAAATTCGAATTCTCCGACATTGAATTTTTATTAACTCAATAAAAGACAACAAAGAATTTTTGGACACGCCTGGACACCAGTCATACAGCGTTTTCATTTAAGATAGGTAGGTATTGATCACTATAATATTACACTTTCAAGAGTCACAAAGCTGCCTGTACTTACCTAAGATTCCTGATGCTGAAATATGAGGGCTAGAGAGAAAGATGTCATAAGGTTGCACCATTTTCATCTTTGGTGCTTCACTTCTCCAAATGTCGACATTTTTCTTGCAAGAAACTGCACATTTCGTACAGAGACCTGGAAGTATAGAAGCAGGAACTCTGCTAGTCGGCTGGCCTTCATATGGTTTTGGATTACCTGTTGTATGGTTGATGCAGAAACGACAGCTTGTACCAGAATCAGAAGCAATTGGTGCAAGATCCATTGAGATAGAGAATGGAACGTCCCAGTAGTTACCATGCTGATCAACAAAAAGTGCGGGGGAAGCTGCCTCCACAGTTAGATTGTGAAGTGGAAACTACGAAGGAAATCATAAAACATTATCATGCATCGAACAGATCACACGTATACTGTAAATCCATTATGAAACAGAACACAATTAAAAGTTCTAAGAGTTTGGGTACAGGAGTTGGGTATTGGCATGCACACAAGAATTGGATCCATCAAAGTCTACCGTTGATGCTAAAAATGAAGCATCTATTTGCCATTGCATAGTCTGAGATTTGGGCGTCAGACATTCTGCATTCACTTAAAAAGTTGCATATTAAGGGTTTGTGTAACATAGTTTGGAACTACAAAAGGAGTTAGATAAATGCCAACACATTAGAAGTTAGAACACACGAAAAACAAAGTACATCAGGTAAACGTTATTTCCTCACTCACAAGTAACATAATGACTAACCATTTACCAATATAGTGATGATAAAGGTTTAAAAAAATCATCCATCAAAAACAGTTCAAGTTTAATTTAGAGATCAATAGTCATACACGCTTGCCTTGTGATGAAATACTGCTTTCTTTCGAGGAGTGTTTTGATCACCATGTGTTTCTAAGCTAAGTGTCAATACATCATCCGGTGTTAACAACAACTCTGAACAGAAATTGAGGCCATAGAAAGATTGATCAGAAAGATGTCTCCTAATATTTTGCAACCACGAGGAATCTGACTCTTGCCTGAACCCCTTCGTCCTGAGAGAAGTCACAAACTTCTGTACATTGAACTGACCAAGTAAAGTCATAAACCTGCATGACTTTGAAACAAATATCAGTCAATTTCTATTCCTCCATGTTGACTTAGAAAGGAATAGAAAGGAAAAAAACAGAAAGGAAGAAAATGGTTGCACTTAACAATTCACTGACATGGTAAAAGGAAGTCCATCTGTGAGTTTAAGAATATGTCGGTTTCTTTCTTTTACTACATATATTGTAGGGAGATATAAGAAGAGGGATCTGAAAGGCTTTAAATTTACAAGCAAGGACACATTTTGTATATCTTCCTTGTGCACAGTTCCATTTTAATTTTAATCTTTTCTGAAATCCAATCAAAGATTAAATTAATGAAACAGCACGAACAAAATTAACCCAATGAAGTAGTAGAAGAAGCTATATTGTGGGCAACTCTAATAGAGTCATGTGGAATAAACAGACAAGAACCACGTCCAAAAAATAAACAAATTTGTCTCTTCTGATTTCGCTACTCCCAATATTCCCCGTATCATAACTAATAGTATCCATTTCTTTCTACAAGTCCTACAAAGAGGTTGACAGTGGAAAGGAAACATGGAACTATAAAATTGACAAAACTCAAGTATCATATGGCTAATTTCACAATCTGCCAGAGAAGAATACAGAAATGCTCAGTTAAGATCAAAGGGTGAAGGAGAACGTACCAGGTTTCGCGATAGAGAGAGAAGACGCGTTGAAGAGAAAGGCCTACATCTCCATAGTGGGAAAAGGAGGGGACTAAAGGCATAAACATGAAGCGCTGGAAGAAATCAATCTGCTTGGGACGAGAAAACCTGGGCCCACGAGAAATCCCCAAATGGAGTGGGTCGCCAGGAACAGGGCGGGCTACGCCGTCAAGGGTCACCGGCGTTGACACATCCACGTCCCAAAACCCTCCATCCATCACCCATCTCAGCTTCTTCATTATTCTCTTTCTTTGTAGGACGATGCCGGCGCCACCGCACCACTGGAAACAGTACAAACATGCACTGAAACGATCGCTATGTACATATAGGGTAAATTTCACCAGGGTCCTCAAACCTTTTGCGAATGTTCCACCCTTGTTCCCGACTTACCAATTGCTGCGCTCATATCTCTAAACTTCTAAAAATGGAAGTTCCTGCCTCATGAAAAACAGTGGGGGTTTGTTTGATTGGAAAAATGGAATTTGGTTAGAAAGAAAATGAATTTCAAAGAATTTAATTGTCTAAAACTTATTTTATTAGAAATTGTCAATTAAACGTGTTTGATTAATATAATT
>NW_019228053.1:30077-61961 GCF_002742605.1 Olea europaea var. sylvestris
TCATATCTTTCACTCCACTATTAAGTCAATATAAGTCGAAAACTCCTTTTCGACTTATGAGTACACCTTGGCCAAGGATTTCATCATCGACTTAATTGAATGAAACGCAGATCATAATCTCCTACTATCTAAGAGTGACGAATCCTTTATTGATCAATCACAACCTTCATACGATTCTTGACATACCCGAACGATATCGTATTAGCGGCCCTTTTCAGAGCAACATCCAACACCGCCAAAGTATGACTGTCCTCATATAGGGTACTATGACGACCTCAAGTCAAAGGACCAATTTCACTACCGAACGTTAGAGATTAACCACCGACACTCAGATAGTTATCCATGTGGAATCTCTCGACGGGTCTCCAATGTTTTTGTTCTATAACAAACATCCACGTGTTCATTTAAGTGTCACCACACTTTAACTTGTGAGATCAGCTACTTACTTCACAAGTAAGAAATGCCACACGTGATGGTCTATCCGTAATAACGATATCCGTATCTCATTATTACTTACGACCACGGATGATTTAAGATTCAATCAGATGTAATTTGTATCTCACAATCACAACTCCTTGTGATTAATAAATTACAAATATTTGAATCTACGGACTCTATTATTTATTTAATTGTCTATTAATTAAATAATAGATCTGCCATTTAATTGCATTAACTATATATAAAAGTATTTATGTCCAAAGTCGATTGGACTTAGGGCATAATACTTACATTTTTCACCTGAAAATTTTTGAAATTTTGGATTTTTTAGTGTTTGTTTGATTTTGTTTTTCATGAAAATTGTCAATTATAGAAATAGAATTTATTTTCAGTGCCAAAAAAAAAAAAAAAAACCTGGAAAAGGGGATTTTCACCAAAACCATGAGAAAATGATTTCCACAAAATCAGGGAAAATTGGTCACGTAGGGGGTGGGGGTGGAAAATGAATTGCCGGGAAAAATTATGCAATCAAACAACCAAAAAGGTGTTCCATAGAAAATTTTTCCTATCAAACGGCCTTATTTAAAGATTAAATGGTCACATGACATTTATGTGATTTGTAGAGTTAAAACTATTAATATATATATATATATATATAAATTTTTATTATTATTTTCTTTTTTATATACACAACATATTTTTAATTTTTTTAATTTCACCATTTCCTCAAGTGATTCAAACTCAAGTTATTGACCTAACAGACTTCATTCTTAAAATCGGGTTAGTCCTTGATCTCATTCACACTACCTTTAGCACCACATTTAATTAGAGTAAGAGTCTTCAACTTTTACTAATTGTAGTCCTAAATTTTTTTTGTCATATTTTTATCATCAACTTTCAATTAGCACATCTTACCCCAAATTTGGTTTTGTTCAAGCATTTGTTAGCATGTTTCTCAATGAGGTGCTAGCATTTTATTAAAATTTTGTACTTTTTTCTTATTGAGAAATGTGGGGGACAAATAAGTTTTTTATGCTTTCCTAACAAATTTTTTTGGAACAAAAATCATCATTAAGAATAAGATGTGTTGATCAATAAAAGATTGATGATATAGATTAAGGCCTTGTTTGGTACCATTTTTTTTCAAAATGTATTTTTCTCTCTCTTCTTTTCAATCACATATTCTTTATTAAAATAATATTACACTTAAATCAAAATATTTTCCTTATTTTTCAACCATACATTTCACATCAATTTACTATTCTAAAATGTTTTTTTTTTTTTTTTTTTTTTACATAAAAACGGCTCTCAAACACCCCCTTTAAAAAAACACACACACACACACACAAAATAGGGACACAAGTACAACAATAAGCAAAGATTAAAACAATGAGATGAACTTACGAATTAATGAAAATAAGCAGTCATACAAGAGAGCCAAACAAAGAGATGGAAAGAAAGATGAAGAAGAAACTGCAGTAAAAAAACCTAATACTTGACTTTTATTTTGATATGATTTTTCGAGCAAAAATCTTCACACTTTTTTTAAATAACGAATTTTGAGACGTCCCGTTTGGCCCCCATTAATTTACATTTTATTTCTCTCTCCTATTTTCAACCATACAATCTTTTATAAATAATATTACACGTAAATTAAAAAACTTTTCTTCTTTTTCAACCACTCATTTTTCAAAAAAAATTATTCCACCCATTTTCAATTCCACAAAATGGAGACCGAACGAAGTATTATAAATAATGATGTCAAGTGGCACGTAGTCACCCAGTAGCGCCGACGTCAGAGTTATTCTTAATCTTTTTTTATCGAGTGATTGTTGGTGAAATTGTTAAAAATTTTAGTGACTATTATCATAAAAAAGAAAATTCGGTGAGCATTGACGCAATTACTCAAAATTTAGTGATTATTAACTTAATTAACCCAAAAATTAAATAACTTTTTCTTAGTATAACCCTCTTCGTCAAACCACCCCATCGTGCTGAGAATTTTTTATAAGACATGGTTGAAAGCAAAATATCATCATTTATTACTCCATGTACTTATAATATTTAATTTAAAAAACACAAAAATTAAGATGAGAATGAGAATTATAAACTATATTCCCCATCTGGACACCAATTCCTCAACGTGACAGGACTGGAGTATTAAATAAATATAACATTCAAGTTTCTATTAGATTTATATAAATGATTTTTTCATATTTTTCTTAGTTTCATTTAGATAGAGAGAGTAAACGAGTAAACTCTCTTTATCATTATTATTATTATTATTATTATTTTTTTTTTTTTCATTACAACTCAAAAATATTGTTCAAAATTAGCCTTTTACTTCAAAGAATAAAACAAACTAATAGAAAACGTTTGTAGAGAAAGGAAAAGAAAAATAAATCGCACTTCGAATAGGAGGCAGGTATTATTTTTGCAACAGTCTCGTTATTGCACCATATATCTACTATATATTCTATTTCATCTTTCTTGAAAGCTTAGATATTTTTATATTTCTTATCTAAAAAATTGTAACAACTTTGATATTGTTGGAAGATATCAATTATCTTCAAGGAAAAGAGATTATTTAGATACATCAATGAAACTTTCTAGAAATTAAATAATGACCAAGTTCTAATTGGTATTGAATATTCAAAAATCAAAACAATTTACGAGGGGGGCCAAAAAAAAAAAAAAAAAAAAAAGCCATGTGTGTGTGTGTGTGTGTGGCTCTCTTGACTCTTGAATTGGTCACTGAATATCACCATTACAAAAAAGACTCGAAAAAAACCTTATTTTCTTGTCGACTTACCCCAAATATAAGATCGTATTCGAAGAGATAAATGTAAAGGAAAAAAAAAATGTCAAGACTAGAAGTGCAAAAAGGATCAAACATTAGAGATTACTACAAGTACAATAATAGTTCAATGAAATCTTTGGTTACCTATTTAATTTCCTCAAGAGTTACAACCATTGTTGTTTTGCTCGTGTCCCAATTAACGATAGCCAGTCAATCTTGTGTGGCCAAACCGAAGTATGGTCGACTACATATTCCATGTGGGATCGGGGAGGACATGTATCTACATTAACATTCACTACAAACCATTTATAAATAAGCTCATATAGAAACTCAGCCATTCTTGTCATCACCTAATCGATGAAATGAATATGAATCATGAGCAAGCGACTGCATCAGAAAGTAAAACTGTATTAGAAATTACACAACATATACCCCACACGAGAGAAACTCACTCATATAACACATTTATTTGAGAAGATAAGCATCATCGAGTTCTCCCACAAGTTACCTAGTGCATGTATGGTAAAGCTTTTCTAAGCATATAAACTGGTCAAACATCATTTTTATCTGTACATTTTTACTTTTTATTCACACTTTCAATAGGACCTAAAGCATATAATCTAAAAAAAGATTTACCAAACATACTCCAAGTACCTGGTACCATAAGTTCTCCTTGTATTTACAGATACTAAAATCATTCCTTGTATATTACCAACAAGATCATCTCAGCAATATAAATGCATAATATAGGAAATTTTATGCCAGATTACCTGTTCCTGGGCATGGAAATACATGAACGGGGTATAGTGGAGAAAATTAGAAACCCTGGACGTGTAAATGTCGGCGTACCTACAATTTGGAAGCATGAAGTGTTAAGACAGAAAATATGCAAAGTTTTTCAGTTTCATCTACTCTTATATGTAGAGGTTGATATGTAAACGTCATGATAGATTCACATACTTCTCAATTTGTCTCATTAAGTGGCTCTTGTCCCACAGACCTGCTCTAGAAAGAAAACCCCACCTGAAAAGAAAAAGATCCAGTGGATCAACTTTCGAGTCCATATTTATGAAATAATAGAGATGTACCACATGGGAAACTTCTGCTTGCCAACGGGCTTAGAGAGAGATGAAGCGAATGCGAACTAGACTGTGAACTTGAAGGGTAAATATATTAAGACTTGGGGTCATACAATGCGTCTAACCTTTTATTGAAGTGCTCTCCATCTTCTTCCAGCATCGGAGCAATTTTCTCATCTAGTCTTTGCATTACAATGAGTAGCTTCTGTATGCTTTCTGTGAGTTCCTTATCATCCATACGAGTGGCAGCAAGAGTCTAAACACACAAGAACAATATGCTAAACTCAGAATGAAAACCATGTGGAGTCTTTCTCATTTAAGTGAGACTACATTTTTATAAATAAGCATACCAATGATATATCTTCTAACCGTACATAATTCCCCCACCCACCATCCTCTCAAATATAGATGTATGGAGTTTAGAAAACCGTTTCTAAGCATCAATGAACGATTTTATGTAATTCAGAAGGTTTGCCCGGGAAATCACCAGGATTTTCAGTTCACTATCTTATTGAGAAAAATAAAGCTCTTATCCATTTTAAGGAACCACTTGTTTATATTTTTCTCAGCAGTCATGTTGAAATTGACTATTCAATGAACCAATTCCAGGCGGCTCTGAAGTGAAAATTATTTGAATTACTTCCCCTTAAATCCTCTCCTTCCGATATAAACAGTGACCAACTTATGTAGATTGTAGCCATGCTGAATCAAAGAAAATATGTCCAAGTATCCAATATATAATTTTTGATGCATGTAATGTCAGAAACTAGTAAGAAATAACACCAATGATAGCATAAACAGGACGTCCTCTAAAATTTACAACCAACAACTTCAATACAGAAAACTATTGGCACCTATAGGATAACATGCAGAAGAATATGAAGACATTTCTAGAAGCAATGGAGGAATTGAAAGAACATCTTATGGTAAGTTTAACTAGAAGAAATAGACTATGCACACTTACTTGAGCAGGGCGCCCTTTAGTTCGCCTCTGTAGAGCAAGGCGGAGTTGGTTGAATAGATCCCCAACAACCTCCTTTTGATTTATAAGCTCTACCAGCTTGGCCCGATGACTTTCATTATGAATTAAAGCACTATACTGTAACATCATAGTAAAACCAAATAATGTTAAGAGTATAGTAAAAAACACAAGTGTATCTCAAGAATTAGCATCCGACGATTAAATATACATCCGAAAGAGAAACAAGCACACATCACTGTTTATAAAATAAAACTTGCAAATAAATTAGAAAAATGGGATAGATCAAACAATTAGTCCCTGTTTGATTCCATTTACTTTACTTGAATTTATTTTTCATACTCATTTTCAACCACACATTCACACAATAAAATATCCTAGACGTAAACCAAAAACTTTTTCTTACTTTTAGCCACACATTCTCCAAAAAAATACTATTCAAAACTATGTTTTTTAAATTTTAAGGCCATCAAACAGGGGCTTAATAGCACTCAGACAGAAAGTAAAGAAAAAAGGAAAAATATCTGTCTACTTTCTTCCATAGTCACCCATCAATTCTTCATCAATGTTATACAATAGATGTAAAGACTGAATATAATCAAACCTCCTGTTCTAGTTCACGGCAAATCAACGCTGTCCTCCACCGAAGATGGACTTTGGATTGGCTAACATCTGTATATATATGATCACCAACATATAAAATTTCATCTCCATGAATGCCAAGGGAATTCTCGACCATCTGAGCACTTCCTCCAGAGTACAAGCCCCCTACAGGAAACAATAATATAACTTACAATATTTCCTAGCATCAAATAAACTGAGGATGGCTAAACCAAATATGATACAGATACTAAATCATCCAAATAGATCATTCTCATCTGTTAGAGATTATAGAACTATCGGCGTGCAAACATAAAAGTTTCAGCCAATCCAACAAAAAGGCAGTCAATTCAACAAAAAGGCAGCCAATGAATAAAATTACATTGATAAAAAATTAACAGTCAATCTACCTACTTATATAGGACGAATGCAAACTGTAAAACCATTATGCTTGATTTTAAAAATGACTTCAAGTTTTCCATTTCATTAGATACTTAAAAAGTTAGCCAAATTAAAAGTATGATCACAAATGTATGAAGTAGAGAAGACAAATTATACCAGGCTTATATGAGGTAAGTCCAACATATAAATTAACCATGGTAATTTTAATAGGCCATGTTTAACTCTGACGCATGTGTGACTTTCTAAAATTATCAAAGTTAAATGTTTCATTAGTCATTGAATTTATACCTATGTCACATTTTATTCACTGACATTTAAAATGCTTTCGAGTAGTTACTAAACTTATACTTCCATCACGCTTTACTTACTGAATTTTAAAATGCTTCCAAGTGGTCGTTGAACTTTAGCATATTGCACTACATCACTCACCATGTTTTATTAGTCACTGAACCTATACTGGTGTTATGCTTTACTTACTAAAATTTAAAATGCTTCCTCGTAGTCACTAAACCTCATAATATTTTCAAATAAAGTTGATTTTCTATGGAACTTGACCTCGATTTAAAATAAAGTAAATATAGACCATATAACGAGACCCTCAATTTAAGACGAGAATATTGATATTGGTCAAGAAGATATATTTTTTCTAGTCCTATGTTCAAGGGAAAAGAAGAATGCTAACTTCAATTGACATAAATCTTAATTTAGATCATAATATTCATTTACGTCGAGAAAATAAAATGGAGAAATTACTTTTTATTTCGATTGAGATCATAGACCCAAATAAGGCTATGAAATTTTCGACTTAAGAGTCAATAATATCAATCAATACTAACAAAATGTAATTTTTAGAGCCACCAAAAGGTAATTTAAGAGGAAAGAAGGGTCTCGTTTTTGTGTATGGTATTTTATACTTCAAAATTTTCAACTTTTGAACACTTGGATTCAATAAGTTCAGTGACTACTTGGAAGTATTTTAAGATTCAGTGAGTAAAGCGTGATGGAAGTATAAGCTTAATGAATAAAGCATGATGAATGTATAAGTATAGCGACTAATGGAACATGGTGAGTGAGTGATGGAGTACAATGTGTTAAAATTCATTGACCACTCGAAACTCAAAAGCATTTTAAAGTTTAGTGAGTAAATCATGGCAAAGGTACAAGTTCAGTGACTAATGAAACATTTAACTCATATTATCATTATTTGAAATATGTACATGCTATATGAGCAGCAAGCCTGCATTCTTTTTCCGTTCTTCCATTTTAATATGTTGTGATTATAAATCACTGAAAGGAAATCTAAAATGTATAGAAACAAATTTCATGAAGAAAAAAGGGCTAAGACACTAGGTAAAATCACCTGGATAAGCCTTGAAACATGGGCGCATTAGACCTTCACCAGTCACCACTTCATACATGGGGTGTGACATCTGAAAAAATTCTGGCTTCCTGGCAGAGACTATTACCTATATGGAAAGAGTCGATCATTACCGTCTTGAGAGTTATTATTCACATTTTACTAGGAAAGCAATTGGATTGTATACTGATCGATGTTTAGAAAAAAATGTGTGTATCAAGTAAAATGATAAAATAATCACAATAAGATCTTCGTATTTGAAGCCCCAGGTATGTATAAAAGGTTTAATTCTGCCTTACAACAAATGTAAAAGGTACATTATAGACGGAAATTTGATTGGCAGTAAAAATGTTATACAAATTTCTACCTACCATGTCAAACAAATCTCGCCAGATCATATTATTCGGAAGAAATCGATTGAAAGAATGCTGCATCATTTTGTCAGTGTAATGATAATCTGAATTGGTAATAAGCAAGAGTCTTTTGCCAGCCTGATGCAAACAGATGATGAGATTTTCAGTTCTTATCATCAACTTATTTCGAAAATAAATGCTTAAAACAATAAGGGTTTTGTAACCATAAACTTAGAAACCAATAAAAAATTTATCAGTTTTGAAGCAATATTTTCTGAAGATATTAAAAAGAAACTGTACCTCCTTTTGATCTAACAGTGCTAAAGGTAGATCAGGATCAGGTTCAACAAACAATTCAGGATTTGACATTATCTCACTCTGTACAGTTGTCTCGGATTAGTTGACACTTATTCAATGTAAATTAGAAAGATAAATGTAAACTAATAAACTACCTTTAGCTGACCTTCCACATGTGCCCGGAAGAGCGCTTTACCAACAGCCTGAAACCAAGGCAGTAAGTTAAATGATGGAATACATTAAATATTATCAATCCAGACAATCTCCCCAATGATGAACCTTGTACAGTCCTTTATATTCAAGTGGACCAAGATCTTCTGCTATAACTCCTTCATCCAATCTATCCACCATCTGAGCACGAGATAATCTATCAAGCTTAGTACAGGAACCAGAAAACACAATATGTACAAGAAATGAAACTATATGGTTTAATGGAAATTTAGAAGTTCAGATATGCATTTACTTCCTAATATTCTAAAAAAATATTGCTTCAATAAAGAAAAAATCTGTTGTTAGTCCTATTAATCCAGTAAGAGTTTGTAAAGATAGATTGGATCACCCATGACAGCATAAGAAAAGACATTTTGTGCTCAATCTTTGACGGTATATATATCTTAAGTAATGATAGCTTTTTCTGAAAAAAAAATAAAAAAATAAAAAAATCTAACATCATATCCAGAATGAAATTGGTTCTTGAAACAAATGTAAATTCATAATAACACAAATGAGATCACAGTTCTTTTTTAAAACATTACTACAGGTGACATGGTATAAACTATAAAGTTATTACTTGCATAGAAGTTGTTTCCCTCAAATTTCACCATTTGATTACTCTCTGTGGCACAAAATTTTAATTTTTCTATCAAAACCTTTTATTACTTGATAATTCAGTTCAGTACATTTCAGTCTAGGGAATACCCCAGCATACGAACAAATATCCTGAAAGCAAACACCAGAACTAAATAGAACTTATTGTAGAGAGAATGTACAAGGAAATGATAAAGCATGCTTCAGCGAACACAAATGGAACGAAGACTACATGTAGAGATAATAAAACCAGATAAACAAGTGTTTAAAATATTGCCATATTTTCATACTCCAATCACTATCTACCTGCATATAAGCCACTGCTTCTGATACAGAGAATAGTGTATTGAGGAACTCCCACCGACTCTCCTTACGCAGATCCACAAGTTCTCTCCCGTACATCTCACTAACATGCATAGAAACTTATTAGGCAATATATGAAAATGACCTCAGTTGGCCAAATAATGCACATTAATTACAATGATTAAACTTATAATCCTAATCCTGAATTGATGGCAGTCCACCTACCACATAAAATTATGTAATCTAATATAGATCTTTTGAACCATGTTCTTTGCAACAATTATTTAGGACATCAAATACAGAGTTTTCAAAAGATTGGCCAAAGACTTTGCATGTTATACAAATAATTATAGTAGCAAGGTTTTGAACTGCACCTCACTTCCCTAGTAGATAACATTCTTGTGCCATGCATAGCCCTTTTAATATATCCAAAACGATCTGCCTTCACTAAGTTTCCCTTCTCCTTGTCTATTACAAGGCCTCTAATAACCTACAAGCATAATAAACCAGAAGACTCGTTGGAACTTAGTGTCAACCTACACTCGTAGAGAAACAATTACAGTGTACCAGTTCAGGATCAAATGCCAGTCCATCAACAGGAAAACCCATATTTTTCAAGTTATCCATACAGTAGTCATAAGCCCTTCCCTCCCAAGCCTGCAAGATTGGAAATGCGTCTCAAATGACAAAAATGGATGCCAATTTATTCCATCTAGTAGATAAGATAGTGTTTCCATAGCATTTATAACAAGAAACATATTAAAGAAATGAAATGCAAGACATAGGAAAACTTAGAGATCAAGAAATAGTACAACGTTATGACAAAAGTGAAAAATTGATAACCTTTGGTAATAAACACGAGAATCGTGTCAGATAGCAAAATAAAAATAATAGATAAGAGTGCAAACTGATATCAATATTGTAAAGTAGTAAATTATAATTTTCCACGCTAGTATAAAACAAATGTTAAATGAAATTCAGAAACCATGAAAATTGTATGTCAGGTCAAGGGTAACAAGAAGGAAAAGAGTAGTTGCCCCTCTAATTCATAGGTGATACAATAGGTGAACATTTGGGTACCATCACATTATAGTGCATCAACGTGTAATCCATGTCATATCCAATGGCACTGATGGAACGCAGATTTAGAGTGCGGGTACAGAATATGCCATGGGGAGAATGTCTTGCAGATAATGGATCCTGTACATTTTTGTCATAACATTAGAGTCAACCATACATAAGAAATAAAGAAAATGGATACAAAAGTTAAAGAAACAAAGTTCAGATTAGAAAAATTGTATATAGACAAGCAAGCTTCAAAAAGTGGCAAATAGCTTGCTTTTACCCAAGTTTTCACTGTTTTAATTCCGCATCATAACATTAGAGACTCCTATAAAACTATAGAGCAATCAAGCTATTTGATCTTCATGTTTTGCAATAAAGTGTGAAAAAAATTCACATAGTAGCTCTTTAAGTGGCTGTAAGAATGGCTATAGTAGATAAACAAGTAACTTGCAGTGCATTATCATAAAGTATGATTTTGATAACGTGGAACTGTTTAGCAGCACCTGCATCGATTTAGAAGAATATCTAAATGAGGACAACATTTATTTATATGTAGAAACGGCAGTACATGATATAAAAACACAGTAACACGTGGTGATTACCAGAATGCCCAAGTGATTAAGCAAGTTTTCGGCCCCTTGAGCTTCCATCCTTGCCACTTCCTCAATGGGCCCTTGCAAACCTGCCTCCTCATCAGTTCCTACATTCCCAATAAACGACTAACCATAAGTATACAGAGAATTCCTCCGGCTGTATTTATGCATTGAATACAAATAAGAATGGACTTCTCAAATACCCAAGTTGGGATTAAGGTTAAGATCCCCTTTGGTGCTCTGACCAAGGTAGTCGACGTCGAACTGACTGGGGGAAGTGACGGAAAACACACCACCCTCCGAGGAGGCGACGCACCGCAACACCGTGTTCAAATTCACCATATGTCGCGTAGTAAATACATTAGTATTACCACAAAAGGAGAAATAGCGAGGGGTGAGAGATTTCTTCCTTCTCAGAGTGACATTTACACAGATGGTGGTGGTGGTTGAGGCAGCCATTCAAAGAGTTGCCGCGCACCCGTGACCAATAATTCTCAGAAACTTGCAAATAAATTATAGAGAGGAAAAGGGTGAATTCGCATTCTGCTCATTGCCTCTCTGGTAAATTAAAATTACAGTTAATTTTCTTTCCAATTTAGTGGTAGTGGAGGATTCTGTTTTAATGCTTTCTCAATAGACTTTGGTCTATGGTTCCGTCGGGACTAGACCGACACAGACAAAGGCAGGCGCCGCGGCGGCGGGGTCTTCGCCTCTTCGGACAGTACTGGGTCAATGGCTGGTTGAAAAACTCATAGGTCAACGTTATAGTTAGTGGTTACAAATGCATAATTATAAGTGAGGAACTTATTTATTGATAATCTATTATCAAATTAATTGACAATAAATTATTTCACAGTGATAAATCAAAAAATTTATAGATCATAGTTTATTCGTCATTCACAAATTTTCAAATAAGTTAGTCACAAATTATTTTTCAATCACAAATATATAATTTTTAGGTCACAATTAAATGGTTGGTCATGTATTAACCAAGTAGTTGGTTACATACACCACAGTCCTTACCTCCAATCCCAATCCATTGTCACAGATTACGCACTACAGATCACGGCACATCACCACTGCACACTACTATGCACCCAACCTAACCATCGAACACAGCACCACACATTACCATCGCACCTGATCATCGTCTCGCACCCAACCATCGTGCATAGCACAACCAAACCCTACCACCACTACATAGCACCATCGCACCCAACTACTGCACACAACACCGTATCGCACACCTCCACCACCACCGCATCACACAAAAAATAGTTTCAAAATCTATGGTGGTAAATACAATAATAATATACAAGAAATATATAATATACAATTGGCCAGTGTTCTAAAATTCATAATGCGCGACGATTCTTGAAGGCCAAGCTATGGGCTAGACGAACTTAAGTGAGTCATAGGCATAAAAAAAACGTAAAAAAGCTTTTTCTTTTTTAATATTAGTTTAATTTTTAATCAATCAAAAAATCGTTTAATAATTAAAAATAATACCTGCCAAATATCTAAAACAAATTTATAGAAAATTTATACATTTTTTCTAAGTTTTCAACAAAAATGTAAGTTCCAAATGTAAATAATAAATAGTAAATAAATAGAATTTGTTGGGAAATTTTCTTTGTTCAAGGCTTCAAACGACTATTTTGTATTTAGAATAGACAAAGTAAAGAAATTAAAATTTAAGTTTCAATTTAGAAGAATTGTAAAAAAATATATAAAAAATTAAAAAAAATGATAATTATGCGTGCCTAGGTAAGGATGACCGCTCCTAGACCCGAATTATCGGTCAACGATTACTATTAATCGTTAAATAAGGCGCCAAGCCATTTGGTTGGCGTTTCCGTCGCACATCGCTCATTGACGAAGCCTAAACACCGCCAACGCGTGCTTTTTAGAACAGTGCAATTGGCACCATCTTTCTCTCTCTCTCTCCCCAATTGGGAATCATTATCCTCATTGCACATTATTTTCTTCCATAACCCCCACCCCCCAATCGCAAAGATATTTCCTGTCATAACATTCTCTCTCTCTCTCTCTCTCTCTCTCTCTCTCTATATATATATATATATATAGACACACATACAAAAACAAAATGAAAAGCAACCATATTGAGATCCCTTTTTAAAGAATGGTGGTGCATTGGTGATGGCAGTGTGTTGTAGGTGATATTAGAGCGTTGGACTTGACCTTTGAGGTGATGGTAGTGGTGGCAATGAGGTGGCAACTGGTTTAGAAAATAGATCTGCTCGGTAGCGATGATGGTCCGTTGTAGGTGATGATAGTGTATAGGAGTTGATCTGTGTGGTGGTAACGAGGTGGTAGCAACGTTTTGGATACTACAATCGCATACAGTCACAATTGACACAGACTTAGTCGCAACTAACATATACTTGATCACAACTAATCATAATTAGTACAGTCTTGATTACAACCAATCACAATTATTACAAATTTGATCACAGAATGTCACCACAAATAAATCTACACACACTGCAGATCAACACCACAATACATAAAATTATAACTAGTCATAATGAATACAGACTTGATCAAAATTAACACAGACTTTGTCACAGAGGATCACCACAAATAAATTCGCATAATGGAGAACAGCATCACAATCAATCAATCACCATCGCAATCCAAAACATCAAGACAGTTGATAGATTGAACAAAAAAACTCCCACCATATCCTCTTCCAACATACCACCATCACTACCATCTGCACTGCACCATCGATACCACCTACCACGCACAACCACTTGCACACAATCCACCATTATCACCTCCTTCAATAATCATCAATAAAACCAATTTATTAACATTAAATCTACCACCGTCCCGTTGGAAAAAATGAGTGAGCGGCTCGCTTTTGGCACAATTTTCGGTGGGACCCGTTAGTCTAATTTGGAATATCAAAGTTGATATGTGTTCTCCTCCACGAGAACATCGAAGTCATGTATTTATTTACCAAAAATGAAGTTCGGGTGAATGAGAATTTGGAGTTTAAAGTGGACCATTGAAAATGGTCTATATTGGTGGGAAAACTATAGTTAACTTTGTCCCACATAGGAAAAATATAAAAACCAAAATCACTTTATATATGGCTATGCGTTGGAATTGTGTGATCATGTGTAGCATAGAGGCTCTCTCCACGTGCGCACGCATGGGGGTGCAAATCACGGACAGAAATAGCCTTCGAACCTTGAACTTGGGTGCGGGCGCGACCTTCGCACACGAATCTCGGACCGAACGAAGCAAAAAATTAGTCAATTTGGATTGTCCGCGTTTTGCAATTTTTTTTGTTTTTCCAAATGACTTTTGAGTGTGTGAAACTCCTGAAACTCCAATGGTCGAAACCAAAGTGTAACTCCGAAAACTGCAATGGTTAATGTAGAAACTAATGGGCAGATTCAGTCTGTATAATTTCACTCAATTTCCAGCAGTTTATACACTACAATTTTCGTCTGCGTTCGTACAATTTTGTTTTTTGTTTTTGTTCCGTCTCCTCCTGTGTTCGTTTCAGTAAGGTGATATTGTTCGAACACTCGCCCAATTCGTCGAAGTAGAATCGCGGTGCTCGAATTCTACTAGTTACCGTTGTATTTTGGGAAATGACGCTCGAATTAAATCTCTAACACTACGGTGAGGGGGCGAATTTGTCTTAAAAACTGTATTTATACAGGCCTCGGGGTTAAAAGTTTATTTCCAAATATTTATGCTTCCGGTTTGAGTATCTGTGGTTTAATTATTTGTAGATTTACACGCTTTTAGATTTTATTTAGTTTCTAAAATTTATACTGCTGTTATGTTTCGGCAAATAATATAATTTGTCATTCTTATTCAAGTAGTGATTTAGATAATAGTCTGTATCTAAGTAATTTGTGAAAAATAAAATTAAGAAAAAATTTATCTGAATTTTTTTTTCGAAATTGTGTTTGTGCAAATTATATGAAAACAAACACCAAACTCTATGTTATCTAAAGTCATTGTATGAAAACAAATATTTGTGGAAACTCTGTGTTTAATTCTCTGCCACATACGGTAAGCAGATGCCAAATACGGTAAGCAATTGTCAAATACGATAAGTGTGAATCCGGTGTCTAAAATACAAATATGGTATATGAGAACTCGATTCCATTCCATACACTACCGATTAAATATAACAACAAATTTCTTAATACATATTGGTAGTAAATACGTTTATTTGTTTATTGAAAACTAATAATTGTTTCGTTATCAGAAATGGCTGCTGAACCAACCAACATGGATGTGACCCAAATTGTTCCTGTTGAAAATCAAGTTGTGGGCTCTACTATAGTTTAAGTGCCAAGCTCTGCTGTGGCTAACTTGTCTAATTGTGTTATGAGTCAAACTGTGGCTCCAACAATTAGCCAAACAGTTACTGTTCTGATTAATCATGGAGAGAAATCAGAGAAATTCAATGGCTTGAATTTCAAGATGTGGCAGCAGAAAATGCTGTTTTACCTAACCACCTTGAATCTTGCGAGATTCTTAACTGAGACTGCTCCTGTACTCAATGAAGGAGAATGAGATATTCAAGCAATTAGTGCACTTGATGCTTGGAAGCATTCGGACTTTTTATGTCGAAACTGCATTATGAATAGGTTAGCAGACACGCTATACAATGTGTATAGCACGATGAAAACTACTAAGAAGTTGTGGGAGTCTTTGGACCGAAAATAAAAAACTGAGGATGCGGGGGCTAAAAAGTTTATAGTCGGCAGATTCCTAGACTATAAGATGGTGGACTCCAAAATTGTTATCAGTCAAGTGCAAGAACTCCAAGTAATTCTTCACGAAATTCATGCCGAAGCGATGGTGTTGAGTGAAACTTTTCAAGTGGTAGTAATTATTGAAAAATTGCCCCCCGCATGGAAAGATTTCAAAAACTATTTGAAACACAAACAAAAGGAAATGAACGTTGAAGAACTTATTGTTAGACATCAAACGAAAGGAAATGAACGTTGAAGAAGTTATTGTTAGACTTCGAATTGAAGAAGACAACAAAAGTTCAGAAAAGAAGTGGTTCAATCTTGGTGTGGCTAAAGTCAATGTTGTCGAGCATGGTTAAAGCAATAAGAATTACAAGTTTGGGCCATCCGATGGAAAAAAGATCAAGCACGGACCGAAAGGTGAAATTTCTAAGAAAAAATTTCTAGGGAAATGCTTCGATTGTGACAAAGTAGGCCACAAGTCTTCGGAATGCAGAATGCCAAAGAAGAAGATGAAAGAAACAAACGTGGTTGACTACATGGCACAAGATGTCTCATAAATGAATCTTGCAGTCGTCATTTCTGAAGTGAACATGGTGGGTTCAAATCTTAAGGAGTGGTGGATTGACACCGGTGCTACAAGGCATGTGTGCTCTGATAAAGAGTTGTTTGCTACGTTCGAAGCAATTAAGAACGGAGAGAAGCTGTTCATGGAAAATTCAGCAACCTCTGAAATCAAGGATCAAAGAAAGGTGGTTCTAAAGATGACCTCAGGAAAGGAGCTGACTCTCAACAATGTGTTATATGTGCCGAAAATTCATTAAAATTTAGTGTCCGAATCGCTTTTGAATAAGCATGATTTTCATTGTATTTGAGTCAGACAAAGTCATTCCATCAAAAAGTGGAATGTTTGTTGGAAAATGTTATGTTTCCGACAATATGTTTAAATTGAATGTAATGGTTGTGAAACCAAAAATGAATAAAGCAAATTCTTCTGCTTATTTGCTTGAGTCTTCCAATTTGTGGCATGGTAGACTATGACATGTTAACTATGATACTTTACGTAGATTAGTTAACTCGAATTGCATACCCAAGTTCCACAATGATTCCGAATATAAGTGTGAAACTTGTGTTGAGACAAAATTGACAAGGTCATCCTTTAAGTCAGTTGAACGGAACACAGAACCATTAGATTTAATTCACAGTGATGTTTGTAACTTAAAACTTGTAAAAACAAGGGGTGGCAACAAGTATTTTATTACTTTTATCGACATGGCACAAAATACCGCTATGTGTATCTGCTTAAAAGTAAAGATGAAGTTATAGAGAAATTTGTTCTCTATAAGAATGAAGTTGAAAATCAACTTAATAAGAAAATTAAGGTACTACGGAGTGATCGAGGTAGTGAGTATAGAGCACCGTTTGTCGATTTCTGTGCACAACACGGAATCATACGTGAAACCACCGCACCTTATTCACCACAACAAAATGGTGTAGCTAAATGAAAAAATTGTACCTTAAAAGGAATGATAAATGCAATGCTAGTAAGTTCTAGGTTACCTCAGAACATGTGGGGGGAAACTGTGTTATCAGCAAATTACCTTTTAAATAAGGTGTCTCGAAAGAAATCGGAAAAGACCCCTCATGAGTTATGGAAAGGAAGAAAGTCTACCTATACACACTTGCAAGTGTGGGAGTGTCTTGCAAAAGTGGCTATTCCAACATCAAAGAAGGTAAGGATGGGCCCGAAAACTATAGACCGCGTCTTCATTGGCTATGTACGTAATAGCAGTGCTTATCGATTTCTTGTGTATGATTCAAAAATTCCAGACATACACAAAAACACGATAATGAAATCGAGGAATGCTTCATTCTTTGAAGAAGTATTTCCATATAAGTCCGAAGAGGAAGCCAGCTCCTCTTAACGAACATATAAGACAATGACTGAAAATAGTCAAGACGAAGAATTAGAAGAGGAGACTGAGGTTAGATGCAGCAAACGGGAAAGGACAGAAAAGTCTTATGGTCCTGATTTTCTGACCTATATACTAGAAAGCGAACCTCAAAGTTATCAAGAAGCTGTGAATTCCTCGGAAGGATCTCAATGGAAAGATGCCATTAAAGGTGAAATAGATTCCATACTACAAAATCGTACATGGGAGCTAGTGAATCTTCCTCCTGAATACAAATCACTAGGCTATAAATGAATTTTCAAAAGGAAAATGAAAGCAGATGGAACTATCGAAAAGTACAAGGTCAGATTAATAATAAAAGGTTACAAATAAAGGGAAAGCCTTGATTACTTTGATACGTATTCTCTAGTGACGAGAATAATATCTATTAGGGTGATATTTGCAATTGCTACTTTGCAAAATCTAGAAGTACATCAAATGAATGTCAAAACTGCTTTTCTAAATGGAGATTTAGAAGAAGAAATTTACATACAACAACCTGAAGGGTATTCGTCACCAGGATATGAAAAGAAAGTCTGTAAACTGGTGAAGTCACTATATGGCTTGAAACAAGCACCCAAACAATGACATAAAAGATTTGACAATATCATGATAGAGAGTGGATTTAAAATTAATGAATGTGAAAAATGTGTTTACGTCAAAGACACTAAAGATGGCTATGTCATTTTATGTCTTTACGTTGACGACATACTTATTGTTAGTAGTAACAATAAGATGATTGAATTCACTAAAAATATATTAAATTTGAGATTTGATATGAAAGACATGCATTGAGCCGATGTTATATTTGGAGTCAAAATCTCAAGAACATCAGATGGGCTTGTTCTAAGCCAGTCACATTATGTGGACAAAATTTTGAAAAAGTTCAGTAAGGATGATACTGGTTTGACCAGAACACCGATAGATACAAGTCAACATCTATCCAAAAATAAAGGTGAAAGTATCTTTCAAGTAGAATACTCAAGGGTTATTGGAAGTCTAATGTACTTAATGAGTTGTATAAGACCAGACATAGCCTACATAGTCTAGTAAATTGAGTAGATATACGAGTAACCTAGGAAATGATCACTGGAAAGGTATAGTAAGAGTACTGATGTACTTGAGATAAACACCTGACTATGAAATACACTACACCAGACATCCAGAGATCATTGAAGAATACAATGATACTAATTGAATATCTAATATAAAAGACTCAAAGTCCACCATTGAATATGTGTTCACTTTGGAAGGTGCTGCCATCTCGTGGAAATTCTCTAAGCAAACGATTATAGTCAAATCTACGATGGAGTCTGAGTTTAAAGCCCTAGATAAATGTGGTGAAGAGGCCTAATGGTTGCGCAACTTTTTAGAGGATATTTCAAGATGGTCCAAACCTGTGCCTGCAATTTGCATATATTGTGATAGTCAATCAGCAATAGGAAGGGCACAGAGTAACATGTGTAATGGTAAGTCTAGACATATACGTTGTAGACACAATACCATTAGACAACTACTTTCAACTGGAGTTATCACAATTGGCTATATTAGGTCAAATGATAACATTGCGGATCCGCTAACCAAAGGGTTAAATAGAGAGTTAGTTGGAAAATCATCGAAAGGAATGAGACACAAGTCCTTGAAAGAATAAGTCATTACAAAGGAAACTCAACCTAGTTAACTGAAGATCTCAAGATCTAGGTTCAAAAGGACAACCTAACTATAAAGACTTGATAAAATCACTGTGGGGGTACCACCTCCTGTCCATTCCTATGATATAACAGTGATGCCCATGAGAATGAAGGTTAAGCAATAGGCTTTTAATGATTCTTAAGCGTCAAAAATCGAGCCAAGTAATGCGGGTTACTTGTAATAAAAAATCACTTATATGAGAAAGAAGTGGGGCCGTTTCTAAGAGAATTGTGTGGGGTTCAATTCTTAGAAACTCTTACAGAACCAGGCATATGTTCATGGCCAAAACGAACATAATAATGAGAAATGAAGGGTGTTAGGAAGAATCCTGTGTGAAGTATATCATCGTTTAAACAAACGGCAGAATAGTTCAAAGACATCGCGTCTACTAGTCAGCCAATAAAGTAAATATGCTTTCACAAGGGAAAGTTCAAAAGGTAACACCTACCTATCCTATGTATGCTTCAACCGTTAAACTTTATCACCAAGTCTTATGTCTCACATTTCGTATCTCTCCCAATTTTCATTCATGTGTGGGATTATTGGAAAAAATGAGTGAGCGGCTCGCTTTTGGCACAATTTTCGGTGGGACCCGTTGGTCTAATTTGGAATATCAAAGTTGATATGTGTTCTCCTCAGCGAAAACATCGAAGTCATGTATTTATTTGCCAAAAATAAAGTTCGGGTGAATAAGAATTTGGAGTTTAAAGTGAACCATTGAAAATAGTTTATGTTGGTGGGAAAACTATAGTTAACTTTGTCTCACATAGGAAAAACATGAAAACCAAAACCACTTTATATATGGCTATGCATTGGAATGGTGTGATTATGTGTAGCATAGAGGCTCTCTTCACGCGCGCGCGCGCAGGGGGTGCAAATCACGGACATAAATAGCCTTCAGACCTTGAACTTGGGTGCGGGCGTGACTTGTACACACGAATATCGGACCGAACGGAGCAAAAATTGGTCAGTATGGATTGTCCGCATTTTGCAATTTTTTTTTTGTGGTTTTTCCAAATGACTTTTGAGTGTGTGAAACTCCTGAAACTCCAATGGTCGAAACCGAAGTGTAATTCCAAAAACTGCAATGGTTAATGCAGAAACTAATGGGCGGATTCAGTATGTATAATTTCACTCAATTTTCAGCAGTTTATACAATGCAATTTTCGTTTGCCTTCGTACAGTTCTGTATTCTGTTTTTGTTCCGTCTCCTCCTGTGTCCATTTCAGTAAAGTGATATTGTTCGAACACTCGCCTAGTTCGTCGGAATAGAACTGCGGTACTCGAATTCTGCCGGTTACCGTTGTATCCTGAGAGACAGACGCTCGAACTAAACCTCTAACACTACGGTGAGGGGTTTGTCTTGAAGAAACTGTATTTACACAGGCTTCGAGGTTAAAAGTTTATTTTCAAATATATATGCTTCCAGTTTGAATATCTGTGTTTTAATTATTTGCAGATTTACACGCTTTCAGATTTTATTTAGCTTTCTGAAATTTATACTGCTTTTATGTTTCGGCAAATAATATAATTTGTCTTTCTTATTCAAGTAGTGATTTAGATAATAATCTGTATCTAAGTAATTTGTGAAAAATAAAATTAAGAAAAAATTTATTTGAATTTTTTGTTTCGAAATTGTGTTTGTGCAAATTATATGAAAACAAACACCAAATTCTATGTTATCTAAAGTCATTGTATGAAAACAAATAGTTGTGGAAATTCTGTGTTTAATTCTCTGCCAAATACGGTAAGCAGTTGCTAAATACAGTAAGCAATTGCCAAATACGGTAAGTATGAATTTGGTATCTAAAACACAAATATGGTATATGAGAAATCGATTCCACTCCATACACTACCGATTAAATATAACAACACATCCAAATGTACTTGTGCGTACCAATTGTACTATGATTTATTAACTATCTAGCAGATTTTAGTGTTTGAGCGCACATGCATGGAGTTAGTGGAGGAAGTAGAGAGAAAAAGTTACACACATAGTGCGTTTTGTATGGAGGGAGAGAGAGAGAGAGAGAGAGAGAGAGAGAGAGAGAGAGCAACCCCACAAAATATCTTGCAAATTGGGATAGGTACGGTGAGATGTAGTGAGTGGGAGAGAGAAAGAGAGAGAGCAACCCCACAAAATATCTTGCAAATTGGGATAGATAAGGTGAAATGTGGTGAGTGGAATGAGGTGGGGATGAAAATGGTTATTTCTTAATTTAATGGATATATTTTAATTAGATATATAATGGTTTTTAATTATAACCTGATTTATGAATTTAAAAATAATTCTCTTTATTTTTTAATAGTATACTTTATATATAGGATTTTGGGTAATTTTCCTTCGCTAGTGTATTGGAGTTAGCCTTACTCGATGAATATTAGTGGGTTGGTATTTTTTATATTTCAATCAATATATGCCTTTAAATATTGTCATGCATAAGATATAAATCTCATTTGGAAATGCTAAACAATTTGTAAGTAATGGGTGCTGCAGCGAAATTGATTGTAAAAGAGAAAAAATTAAACATTTTAAAATTACCTTCCATAGAGTTCAGTTTGAAATCGAAAACCGCTCAACAACATTTGGATAAGTGAAAAATGTTGGGACAAACTAGTTGGTTATTGTCCATTTCAAAGCACCTTTTTCTTTTGATTATTAAAAATATTAAGTACAATCTATTTTCTTATTCTACATCTACTCTTTTTGTTAAATTATCTGTCTATTAATCCGATATTATTATCAATTTTACTAGATGAAATGGTTATGGAAATAGAACCTCCATACCTTCTTGGTGGCGCAAGGTGTTTCTACTACTTCGATGAACAAATGTTACTTGTAAAATAAGGTGGGGGCTTTCTCCTCCCTTGTACCTCTAGCATAAGAATTAGTATGTGATTTTAGAACGTAGATTTAAGAAGAAAATATATAATGAGTATTCAGATGGCTAAATTTTTGAGAGCCCATACCTATCCCGCTTTAAGAGTATTTATAGGTGTCTGAAACCATATAACTACAGGGCGATTATTGTGTCACGTGTCCCATATAGCACCCTCTGTTACCCCCACTTTCTAAGTGGAGGACTTCCACCTACACAACTGTTGGTTGTGCCCATGATAACTGTTGAATGGTTTCTTCCAATTTAATGATGTTTTTATGGTTAAGTGTCGTTGAGGGCCTCATAGTAGTAGATGACCTCATTATGATAGACAGTCTAGCATAAATGTAGGGAATCTTATAGTGATCGATGACCTGATATGGACATAGAGGGCCTCACAGTGATAGATAGCCCCAAAATGATAGACGGACCAGCACAAATGTAGAGGGCCTCATAGTGGTCGACGACACAATGTGAACGTAGAGAATCTCATAGTGGTCGACGATCCGATGTGAATGTAGATGGCCTCATAATGGTCAACGACCTAGCATAGGGTGTTTTACGTAGAGTGTTTATTGAGTAGCCTTCGTCTCGTTGGCCATCATAGAAAATTATTGGTGCCATCATCTTGAGATTAAAAAAAATGAAAAAAGATTAGTTCAACAACTTTCTTCATCTTTTCTTTGTTTCTTTTTGCAGCGGTAGTAACAACCATTGATGGCTTTTGAAAATTTTGTGCAACCAAATATTCCATGTTTCGATGGTAATTATGATCATTGGAGCATGTTGTCGAAAACTTCTTGAATCCCAAAGTGTTTCTTGCAAGTTATCGATTATGGCGTAGTACAATCAGCACTTGGGGTGTTTTGACAAAATAATAATAATAATAATAAAGAATAAAAAGAAAAATTGCCAAAGTGCAAAATCAAATTGAAACCATTGATTTAAATTCATAGGTATCGTATTATTTCGATTTTACACCATAGCAGATTGTTTTGAAACGGTCCGATTTAGAAGTCAATAGTCAAATGGATGGACCCTTTACCAAATTAAAGAACTAAAAAGGAAATTATGTTACGACAATAACTTTAAGTGAAGACCAAATGTTGTTCAAATAATTTCTTGACTTTTCTTAAGAGAGCTTCAAATAAATTGTAATTTTTTCATTTGCTTGATGAGAGGATTCTATGTGGTTCTAACTAAAAATAGCAACTCGTGGTTTGAAAGCAAACAGAACTAAGGGTGAATGCGATTCGATTTGGACGGTTTGTGCTATTTTTTCAAGTCAAACCATTTTACACGGTTTGAAATTTTTTCAAACCAAACCACACCATTTTAATTTTCGAACCAAATCAAACCATAATTTGCGGTTTTGTTCGATTTTAATCCGCGGTTTGCCTATCACCATTATAGTAATATATTTAATATAAGTTAACATGTAAGTTTAAATGTGAACTAATAATGTTAAATATTAAATTACATTCATATTTACCATAAAACTAATGAATAAATTATTTTCAAAGTTGGTTGCTATAAAATGTTAATAGAACAAATATATATTCTTTCATTTTTATTTGTCTTTTCTTGTTTGACATTCATATTGTCATATAATAGTTGTAAAAGTAAAGTTACATCCTGTTATTATAGTTTGGTTAAAACTCATTTCGTCTTGCTAGTGAGATATCAAATAAGGATTGAACGTGATATATTCTTATGTACAAAAATTGATAGAATTTCGACTTATTAGAAATTGACGAATTTCATTGTCTAACTACTTTATGAAAGTAGAAGGTAGTAATATAAGTTATGAAATTTTAACATTTCACACAATCAATAAGATCCGTCCCTCATTCTTTTCAAATCACAAACAAGTTCAATAATCATCTAGAAACACACAGTTATTTTTCTATCCAAACCACAATTAACAAATGTATAATAAGCTCAAAAACAATAAATAAAAGAAAGTACAACGAAAAATGGCTTGAATGAGAATTTGAGATTTACTGAAAGAGAAGAGAAAAAGAGGCGATTCAGGTAGAAATTAACAGACTAACAGGCAAAGGAGATTGGTGATTGGCAAACAAACTTCAAATGTTAGGGAAAAAAGAGTTTATATTAGAGCTTCTGAAATTTTGGACGTGATTTGCTAACGTAGTTTTGTTGAATTATAATTTGGATTTTTGAAAATATATGTTTTTTTTTTCCCATTTCATATGATTTTGGAATAATTTTAGTTTAATTTAGATATCAGATGAGAATATGTGTCGTGAACTTATTAAATCATAGGTTAATGATGATGAAACTAATTTATTTTCTAGTTTCTATGATTATTTCAATAGGCTTGTTGTAATTTGTATTGTTAAATTAGAATTTTTTTCTGAAAAGTGAAAATTATAAAAATTTTAAGTCAATAAAATTAATATTTTAATTAAAAAAATTTTAAACGGTTCTGTTTGATTTTGTACGGTTTGGTTCGATTTTGTGCGGTTTTTGAAAACTTAACCCTAAACCAAACCTTTTGAAACGGTTTGGTTCAGTTTGAGGGGCAAAAAACCACGGGGCCACGTAGACCCAAACCAACGATTTCAACTCAACGATTTCGGTTCGATTTGCAGTTTCGCGATTTTTTTGTACAGCCCTAAACAGAATAGCCAAAAAAGGGTTTGTTGTATGATTTTGATCCTTTTTATTCAAATCTTCAATATTGATCCTACAACTTCCAAAAACGCCCACGATGGTCCACAAACCTCCATAATCATCCAAAATTTTTCGTCCTCAAGTTCTGAAAGTGTACAAGTCAATTTTAAATGCCAATCTCCTCAGAGCGAAGAAATTGGCCGTCCAACTTTTAGCTGAGGAAGTCTACCACTATCACCCCCGTAATTCTTACCTTATAAACCATCTCGAATCCTTCCCGCCCTCTTGAAAAGTGTAAAGGGAATAGAAATGATCGATCGTTAGTTCGGAAAATCCTAATGTATGCCATAGCAATAGTAAACCCAAAAGAGCTCTCCACCTATAGAATGGAGCTGTGTTAGGTTATTTTTCAGGAAGAAAGAAATCGACGGATATTTGGGGAAGGACAACCTTAGCCCAACTACAAACAAGGTCAGGTTAAGAGCCACACACTCCTCTGGGGTTCACAAGCTTGGTCGTAGATCATTGGCACGAATATATCGAGCGAGGACGTGGTACATCACATGCTATGACTTGGGTTTTTTGGGGTTTATAGTGAACTCAAATCTAAGATACTCCCACCTTGAAACACTCGTAAAATCACCCTCACTCATCTCACAAGTTGCTAGCCCAGTTCCAAACCATTTAAAATTAATTCAATTTGGAAAAATGCCAAAAATCATCCAAATTAGACTGTGTTCACCCTCAAAACATACTATTCTTTCCATTTTTTACGTATTTGTAATCATAGTGAAGTGCAAGTCTTTCGGGTTTCAAATCATAAACCGGTTTGGTAGAGTTGACATCAGTATGAAAATTAATTTGATCACGATTGGATTATTAATTCAAGCATAATTAAGCTGGGGTTGCAACACTTAAAATTATAAGCCACCTAATTACGATCAAGCATCTCGCCATTACCTTTCAAGCCACGACTTCACGTGATAGCCTGCTTATCTCGAATTGTTGTCAACTTTCAACGTTCACATAGGATTAGAAAGTCTAGTAACAAACAAGGTTACTGACATTTAAGTAAGTTAAAAGAAGAAATTGCGAAAATTAGAGTTGAGTGATCCACATGAGATTTCGCTGAAAGCTCAGTGACCAAAAATGTAATTAACTTGATTTCAGATATTAAGAGAATTGAAAATTGATGAAATTATAAGCCATTCCATGAAAAGCACACCTGCAAATCCTCAATTGAAAATCAAAGGTGTCAAAATAGGTGGACTAAGTTAGATCGTCCCATCATGAGTGAGGCCTAGACCAAATGGATTACATGGGGCTCGAAGAAACAACAAATAACTTCCAAATTTATCATAAACGTTGAAATAGGATGTCAATGTTGCTTTATGAAAATGTCCCGGGCTGTTCAGGTGAAGAATTACACTATGATATTCAAGTTTTTTCGCATCTACAGACGAACATAGAATGACATTGTTCTCGGTATGTCAATGTCTTTGGTATTTAGACTTAGGTTCATCATCCGAGCAGGAGTTTCTACATGGCTTCAAGAAGGAGTCCAGAGTTGTTTGCTTCGCAGGACTGCTCTGTATTTTTCTTTGTTTCGCATGACTGCTCTGTGTTGGATCAATTGAAACTTGTAGGGAATTCTCATGGCCATCAAGCATCTAGATATTCAATGGTGCAAGTATCAGCATATATTCTTGGAAAGAAAACCCGAAAGTATTCTTGAAAATATAAATACAGTCGATGCAGACTGTTAATCAATAGACTACCATGATAATGGGATGTTACAATGGCACGTTTAGAAAATACAAACAAACAAAAATATAATTCTGAAGGACGAACCTGTCCCAAGTTTTCCAACTTGCTTTGAATGACATCCCTGAAAGAAAAGCAATCAAGTTACTTGTGGTAATAATATTGTTCTACTATTTCTATATAATTAGAAAGCCATCTAAAAGTCTACACCAAAGGTGGCATTATCTTGAAATTATATATGAAGGTACCATATTATATCGTCAACTGTGTCATTTGCCAGCAGATAGTATATATTGACCGATGACACCTAAACAAATTAACAATTATATCAATATTTGAGGAATAACAATGAAATCGAATGAAATAGTAAAAACATCAAGCATTTAGATAATTAAGATATAATTGACGGTTGGAATTTTTTATTTACTTAATTATTATTATTATTATTTCTTTCTTTTTTAAATTTTTTGACAAATGTGAACACTGCGTGCAAATGGGAAAGAAAACTTCAGAATTTTGCAGAGGCAAACTTTGATTCTATGATCACTCCATTAGTTTTAATTTCAGGAAAATAAAATTGTTCAAAACAATTTTACTTGGCCAATTCTATGAGCACGATCTTCTGCTTGAATCATGTCCCCTGGGGTCCAAGATAGTTCTGCAAAAATTACTGTGCTTGCTGCTGTCAAGGTTAAGCCAACGCCTCCAGCTTTGATGGATAACTACAGCGCAACAAGAAAACTACATATCCCATGGAGAAAAAAGGAAAAATATTTTGAAACCATTTGAATAAAACAGAAGCAATACCACTGCTGCCTTTATAGAATCTTTTTCCTGAAAATCTGTCACCAGTGCTTGTCTTGATGCAGCTGGTGTACTGCCATCAATCCTTATGCAGCCAACTTTTTTCTTCTGGAAACATGGTCATCATATGAGTGTGTTTTAAATGTTTACAAATTTCACTAAAGATTAGTCTTACAAGAAGAAATTGGTGTATCGAATCAATCATTGGTTGATGATGCGCAAATATCAAAAACTTGCAACCGGCCTGCAAAAAATAAAACAATATAAGCTCTTAGTGAAAAATGTCCAAGCCAATTTCCCAAACAATGCTATAAATATTAGTATTAGTGAGCTGTTGCTCACAATCAATAACATTTTTGTCATGCAAACATCAATTTAGATTAAGATCATTGTTTCCTCATATGTTGAGAAGTGTTGATATCAAACGAGAGGGAGTGATGTGATATAATATAAGAAACTTCCTATATGCAGCTGAAAACCAATTAAATGCTCTAATCTATGCACAATCTGTTGCTAATAGCAAGTGCGGCAAAATAAGCAGCAACAAAGTTGATAATAGGTATACCTCAATCACAGTTCCCAGGTAATCCATAACTGCCGGAATCTTTGCTTCTGCAGAGTCCGTATATATCTGAAGCATAGATGGTATTGAAAAGATGAAAAGGACAAACAGTTTCTAGAATGGATTCATTTAATTACACAGTGAAGGGGTCAAAATGTGCACATGAACTGATATGTAACAAAACCCCCTCTATTAGAAATTTCTAAAACACTTTGTATAGTTGATTGTATATTGAGCAGATGAAATCATTTGCAATATTATAGAGAAAGAATTATTTTGCCGGAAGATGTGATCGTACTAGTTAAAAATATTACAAACTGACTGAACTGTTGAAGATATGGTTTTGCATTCCAAAGACGGAAACAAATTGTTACCCTATGAAGTGCATAGAGAATGGCCTAATATTTAATCAATAGCAAAGTCTATAGCCTACGCATATAGATGAGTGCAATGAGAGTTTATCTTCTGAAAAAAATAAAAATAAAAAAAAAAGTAATAATAATTTGAATATTTTTAGTAGTAGTCAAGAAACTTCCAAGTCAAAGAGAGTTGAATACATTGGTATACTCTAAATCTCCCATTGACCCATTGTGCTATTTGCCCATGAGCATGAACACATTTGAGCAGTTTTCTGCCCCAGTTGTACAAAAAATCATTATTTATGTGGCAAAATTTGCCAACACCCACATTTAATGACCCACTACACGACTATATTTAGTTTTGGTGCACTCGCTGATATCAGCAAGTGCAAATAGGTGACCGAATCACACAAAAAAATTAGTGGTCTTAAAAGTTGATCCCCTATCCTGTTGCACACCCATATAACTTTTAACTCATAAAACCACCTAAATAAAACATGTAGATATTCAAGCCACCAGCACCCAGTCATCTCCAATGAATCATCTCAAACAGCTTGCCATTCACCATCCCCACCAACCCCAGGCCCTCTACCATCGCACCGCCACCAAGGCCCTTCTCAACCATCCTGCCAATAGCTCCAAGCCCCTTCCCATCATCCCACCAACATCAACTACTTTCTCCTAATATATACATCAAGAAATTAGAAAAAAAAATGTAAAAAATGTTGATGGAAAACAAAGAAGAAAACCTAAGATCTGAAAATCAAGTTAAATTCTTCCATTCCACAGGAAAAATAAAATAAAAGAACTTGGCAACATACAATGAGGAAGTTGATCTAAGCGAGTTCAGAGCACCTTTTTCAAGCAAATTTACTAAAAGAGAGATGAACAATGTACGGTAAAAAACAGTGTGTTTGTACAGGAATGAGTCCTGGTGGATGGAGTTGATAAGCGACTATGACTTTCCCTTCGATAAGCGATATCAGTATGTTGAATATCATGCAGAGTTTATCCCCTCCAACGCAATTCAATTTGGCGTGATCTAAGTAGAGAGTGGAAAGTGGTGTATTTTGCAGAGTTTCATTGCAGAGCCATGTTTCCTCAACTTTGAAAGTCAAAATGTACAAAGGCGAGTTGACTTCAGTCAAGTAGATTAGAAAGAATAAAGAAGAAACTATTTATTATAAGAAAGAGGACATAATTATGTATAGGAAAAAAAGAAAAAGAAAGAAAGAGTCAAAAATCAAGGAGTGTAGAGAATTCTAATTTGCGGGAAAGCAAAGAAATCAACAGATACGATATTTGCTCGCCTTATTAATAAGATTCTTCTCAGTGAACTTGAGTGATTCAGCTTCTCCTTTCGACTGGCTTGACTTAATTTTTCCTTTAATTACCTGCAGCTGCACAGCGAGGAGCATCATTGAAATTAATTCCTTGCCGCTTGAAATCTTCCATAAGTAGCTGAACATTTTAGGGATGAGGTGCACCTTAATAATCTAAAATAATGCAAGTTATTAATTGAGCACAACAATTTTCCATATTGTCCCGTTCTTGATACAAGAGACCAGGAGAAAAATATATAATAAGAGCAGTTTGAGATGAAAAAATTCCTTTTTTTATGAAATGTACCAAACAACACATTTCAAAAGCCAAACTATAAGTAGTTTCAGTAAAAGAGAGAGTATTAAAGTTGATGATACAAAAACGCCAATAGTACAAAAGAAACCGATTGGACCGTAACCAACCATAGCCTTAGCGAAAAGAAGAATTACTGTTTTACCATCAGAATTAAGTAAAATTATAAACTCGAATGTTTTTGCACAAAATAAACTAGGAATTCAGATCACCTCACGAAACAGAGCATTAATTTGTCTCATTTCCATTTCCCCCAGATCCAAGAAAACCTGAAAATAAGGAGCGAAAAAAAGCTCAATTTAAATTATTTATAATCTGATTCCAACTTTCTAGGCCCTGGAACCTCATAATACACATGGAAACTGAAAACATGCCTGAAGCACATTGTGAAACTGATCAACTCTTCAAACTAATGCGTATTGACAACATATTGCAGCTAACTCTCAAGTGACAAAGATGATTAACTGTGAAGTTATAGTGCTGATTTTCAAATTTGTGAAAAAAAGAAAAGAAAAGTGTATTTAGGTTTCATCTAGGTTGAATTTGACTTGAAAGTATATTTTATATGCACCCAGTAATAAAAGCAACGCTGAAGAAACAGAGGATTCGTTGCAATGTAGCTTCATAAGAACCATATTTACTAAATAGACACATAAAAATATTAGCAGAATTATAAATTTAGCCGCCATAGAAAGGAGTGCTGTAACTGAAGTGGGTAAACCTAGTAGGTATCAGGAGCCTAAATATATAAAGTCAATTAATCAAAAGAATCACTAAGACAAAGAGGGAGGTAAGCAAGGAAGAAGGCGAGGTGAGGCGAGGATTACTCCATCTTTAGGAAGATCAATGACATAATACAAAAGAAAGATGACAAAAAGTTTAGCGGATACCATTACAGAATCTAAAAAAGTTATCAACCTGTTGTCGGCGTTTCACAGGAAGCTCAGAGAGAACATCTTTTTTAAGTCTCCGGATCATCACTGTGGCTTTCATCAAATTGTGCAGCTCTTCGTGATTACTTGCACCTTGATAGATTCCAAATACGCCCTGAAAAATTATGTATCTAGATCATTAGGTTTGTCTAAATAACAAAACAAATGGTAATGAGAAAATCCCACTCAAATTTGGACTTACACCCTTGCAATACCGGTTTCCATATTCATGAACATTTTTATATACATCAGGATACAGCGCTTCCAACTGTTAAGAGAAAATTTGATAGGCATTAACAAGAAACTCCAAACATTTGGAAGCATCACCAAGTACTTAATTCCAAACATATGTTTTAAAAGGTACCTGTTTGAATAATTCAATTGGTCTTGACAAAGCCGGTGTTCCACTGAGCAACATTACGAACTGAGCTTTCTATAAATCACGAACAAAGTTAATACGACGCGGAAAATGTGTGTGTGTGTGTAAGAGAGAGAGAGAGAGAGAGAGAGAGAGGATCCATGTTTTCTAAACATTGGGAAAACAATGATGAGCGTGCATACAATTTTAAGCCACAGTGCGTAAAGGGTTGTTAACACCCCTTGCTTCACCCCACCGCCCACCCCTTCAGAATTAGAAAAGAAAAATGGAAACAAAAGCAAGAGAGGAAGTACCATTCTTTTCACTCTTCATCTATAACTTTTACCTTATCTTTCTTTCAAAAAGAGTCGTGTGACAAGCATATATGAGTAGAACTTATTGCGGAATAATATGGACTCTTCCTGTTACCTCCATTTTATTGTCATATTGTCTGTTTGACGATACATTAATTACGCATACAAGGAT
>NW_019228053.1:63897-68031 GCF_002742605.1 Olea europaea var. sylvestris
TGTACCACAAAAAATAAAAAAAATGATAGCGAAAATATGCTGATAGAAACGCAAATGCATGAAAAATTGACCTATACAATTTAATAACTGTAAGTTGGAGTACAGATATAGAAAATATGAAAGTTACGCAAAAAAATTTAGTTAATCAATGTGAAAATGTAGTTTTGGAAAACTGCACATGTTTAAGTAACAGGATTCTAGGTATTTCGTTTGCTTAAAAGTTCTGCAAGTTATTATATGTCAAAAGGTTGACACTTTCACTATTTAACTGAGTCTCTGACCTTTATTTTCACTTTGAATCATTATTACAGGCAATCACACATGTCAATATTTATTTTTTATTCACTTGTTGCATTGTTGCTTTTTCGGAGGTCAGGTTTCTCTCTCTCACAGATACTTAACAAAGTCTGACACCCTGAACTGCTGAGCCCATGTAACCAATGATGCTCGGACTCTCCAAAAATGGCGAAGTATCCGTGTCGACACGACATGACATCGATATCGACACGGGATATGTGTCGGATTCTCGGTTTTGAAGACATGGCTGGAAAAGGGAAAAAACAATGGACGCTGAAGTAGTGCTTCTGGCTTGCGTTTGTAGCGAAAACAACCATTTGTTTCGAATCTTGTTTTAGAAATATGTAGAAATTTATGGAGGATTGTAGCAACATTTGCAGAATTTTGCAAAAAGGGGAAGATGAAAGTTGGAGAAGACGACCGGTTGGAGAAGATGATAGGTTTTGGGTGTGTATTAAACGGGCTTCTGTGGAGCCCAATAAAGAAGTTTATTATTTAATGTAAATGGCATGATTTGTTATTTGCTTTAATTTAATTATTTTTTAGGAAAAAAATTATAAGACGTATACCCATACCGGTATCCAAAATTCGGATCCTTTTAAGCCGTATCCCCATATCTTAATTTTTAAAATGAAAAGAATCCGACTCCTAGATATGTACCCGTATCCGACACCCGCGCCTGAGTCCGAGCATCATAGCATGTAACATAGAACAACTCAAGAACACATTTCACAGTTATTATCGGGCCTTATTTATAGGAACTCATAGCATGTAAAAACTTAAGCTCTTGCTTTGATACGATTCGAAGAACATAGACATAGTGTACTGACCCAGCTGGAAGAGCGACATCAAATTAATATATTTACTTTGATTCATGTTTCAAGCCTAAGTTCTTAATTGAAAACAGAAAGGAAAACCTTGACAATCTATGGACAAAACCCAGAGTTCGGAAAGAACTTACAATCCAAAACACAAATTTTATCATTTACAAAGTCCGAAAAATACTAAAAGATTGAGAAAACAATATCTAGAAGCTCTGAAACTGTACCCATAAATTTGTATACTAACGAATTCCCTGAATATGAAATATGACGAAGAAGACCTAGCTAAGTAGGTAAGAGAATACCAGTGATCCTAGAATATCAAAGAAACTAAGTAACAAAATGTAAGCCCTGATTTGGCCATAGAACTGTAGCATGAACAATACCCGTGCTTCATTAGCTCCTATTGTTATTTTTATCATTTAATCAGGATATTCCTGCATTATATACAAGCCTCATTCATGCATAAAAATAAACAATGAGATAATCAAAAGCGATAATCAGCAAACACGGCTGTCCAGCCAAAAAACAGTAGTTAGGCGAACATCAAGGTAAAAGAGTGTGACTTCACATACCATCCAAGTCAAGTCAAACGAATTACTTGGAAAGAGCACGAACGTAAAACTAATTGTAACAGGTACAAGACCAGCCAACCAGGAAATGTTGAAGCTAATATCAATATTTGGTACAGTGAGTGTAGGGTTTCAAACTAATACCAGTTACTTACCTTGAATTCTGATGCCATGAGAACATCCTGTAATTTCTGTACAATATCGTATGATATGATGTTGAAGACACCATCAAGATGGATAGACCTCTTGGTATTTGACGTCATAATATTGAATCCACCTCTGTTTGACCCACTCCACTGAGATAGAACTACCTGTTCACGAATCTTCATCAGGACTGAATTTTATAACTAGATGTACTTAATTACTGCTGCGGAAAGTAACCTAATGCTTAAAGCATTTGATAGAGGAATTTTCTAGTTCATACTTTTTCATCGATTACTTTCATCTTTGGGTCGGAAGAAACTAGCATTAGTTGATTCTAGTAGCTTGATAAGGTAACATGCAAGCAGCAGTATTGGTCAGATTATCTTATAAATATGGCGAGAATGCACAAGCACATGGCAAAGAACCCATAAGATGCTAATGGAGGGTGGTGAGAGATACTCTAAAAGATGTTAGATACAAAATAACTATAGATACAAAAAAAGAAGAAAATATAGACTAATAATGGAAAGGATCCTACAAGGACGAACAACAATTATTAGCAAAGTCTAGTAATGTAGCTACATAATGCTCAGAAACTTGGAGAACATGTATCTTTGTCCCAGTCTTCTCAGCAAAAAATTCACATAACTTGTCAATTAATATGAATGATTACACCTAAGAACATAATCAAGTGATACTAAATTTCCAATTAAAGCAAAGACCAAACTCTACACATTCAGAAACTTCTAAGGTCAAACACTTGGGAAGAAATATGAATGCAGATATATCAAGTTTTAATGACATTTCCACAATCTACAAGAATAACATTACATCAATCTCCAAAAGTACACACTCAACAACCCAAAATTCCAAATGACAACAGAAAGAAAAGTTGTTTATGCATGTACCAGTGTACAGTTAAAATAAACAAAAAAACATAAGTTTCTCTGATTTTTCAATTGAAAAAAATTATTTTTGTTTCTCTTCCTTCATTGGTTCTGAGACCACAATGGCAATAACTAGCTAAGCCTTATTACCAACAATTTGGTTCAGACTTTGGACACACAAGTCTTTTTTCACTTTTCCAATTTATCTAAAGTTATCTCTTCTAAAGGTCCAACGAAATCACATTATCAGCAACCAATACAGATGATGTCAATTCTTATGTATCACCAGTTCGCCATGAAACCCACCCAGTTCAAATGGTTCAGTACTGGTTCCATTACAAACAGATCCAAATAAGAGACTGAACAGGCTCTGGGACCGGGTCAACCTGGCTGGACTGGGTTCTACAACAATGGTTCTCCAAGTATGTCACTTTTTCTAGTTCTACAACAATGGTTCTACTTTTTGTAGTTCAATTTAAAACTGAGTGTATCTTTCACAAACCTGCCTTCTAAGGTACTAGAGCCTCAATCCTGTACTGACTTAGTTGAATTCCTTTTCATGGACTTAATTACTAGATTTTTTTGCTCTCCACCTTTAATTGCTCGTGCGAAGTCGTTTTTTCTAAGTTGTTGAGTTTTTCAGTGGCACAAATCTTCCAAGGCCAGCACAAACACTGCAACTACCACTTCAAGTGAGGGCAAATGGTGTAGGCGACATCCATCTCCACATATTACCATACAAAAATTAAATGGACAGAAAATTCTTCAATGGTTCCAATCAGTGAAGTCGTTCATCAGATCAGTATGTTCTCTGATAAGAACAGCCAACAAATGCAAACTAAAGCAAAACGTTAGCCCATTGCAATGCAAGGGGGAACCAAGAATCCGAGATACCTTTATTCAGTACGGAACATTAGACCGAACTATCAAAACCAAAGTAAAATGTTATTACTACCCTTCAGTTTTGACTCATATTTCTCTATGATTTCCTTGTGTTATAAATTTTTTTTTTTTTTTACCTCATCCATGCTCTCTCTCTCTCTTACATATTTGACAAAAGAATTTAGGTACGGTATCTTCACCAGAGAGAGAGAGATGCTAAAACGTAGAAATATAGATCACATGAGAGTTTGTAAATCCATCTGGAAGTGGAAGATGTCAAAGCAAAACACACACACACAAAAAAGTTCCCATTCATTATGACCAAGAAAAAAGTAATGCAAAGATCAACATAAAATAGGCATAACATACGAGTATATCTGAAGATGGTATATCCAGCCACTGATGGATCATCTGCAATAAAGCATCAGAACAAAACAGTGAATGATGCCACAAAAAAAAAAAAAAAAAAAAAAAAAAAAAAAAAAAAAAAAAAAAAAAAAAAAAAAAAAAAAAAAAAAAAAAAAAAAAAAA
>NW_019228053.1:68653-105935 GCF_002742605.1 Olea europaea var. sylvestris
TTAAACATGGCAAATGCCCATTATCAAAATACAAAGTGGATTTGATTACTGAAAGACAAGATAAAATGTCCACACCAATTGTAGAGAACTTATCTAATTGGTTACAACCAGTCCTTTATATTAATACAAAAGAATTGCAAATACTTACACAACAGGATACTAACCTGTATTATATAGTTGTCCTCGCCTAAACACATGACATAGTTAAACTAAATATGGCACAGCAAATTGCTTCTAATTCAAGGATTATCCAATAAGGCCTATGAAAGCTCTCAATTTTAACGTGATTTTAGGAAATTTGTCAATTTCAATCTTCAATATGTTGCAAGTATGATCCATCAACAAGTTTGGAAAGTGTCATATCTTAATGCATATCTTAATTCGCTCACAAATTAACATCACAAAAAAGCAAAATAAACAATTCAAAAAAGGACCGCTGATATTATGCCTGTTTCATAGTTATAAATGGCTAGACAAAGTTCGAATGGAAAAAAGAGTTTAGTTAAAATTTGAGAAGAAAATTCAGTGTCCCGTTCACCATTGTGTACAGTGATTTACTTAAATTAATTCAAAATGAAAAGATGTGTCAAAGCCAAATATGCTGAATGCCAGGCTCTGCAATCTGTTTAATCATACAAAGAAAGTCGCTTGGCCACAATCAATGAGATACCTAACTACGGAGATAGATACCAGCAATCTATGAATGAAAATTTACCTCTTAGATCGGGAAGTACAGAGGAAGCAGCAATAGCACGCCTTACCAAAGGATCCAAGTTCTCCACCTGAAAATAATATCAAAAGAATCAAATGCTGCTAAGTTAAAATATTACGCCTTGGGTCTCAAGAATTATCCTATTCAAAGAGTATATTGACCCGGCATGTTGTGATAGATTATATCCAGCAACAAATAACAACATGATAAAAACAGTTTCGCACATTTAATAATACATGGCAAGGAATCAGTGGTCTCTCAAGTACTACCTCAACATTGGATCCAGGAACACCACTGAGAACTTTTTCTGCTGTAGATAATGATGACAGAGGAAACATCCACAATCTGCAAAAAGATTCGTCACAAGCACTTGATAGTTGATAACAAACTGAATATCATAAGGGAAAAAAACATAAAATGACCTATTTGCTTCTTTGGGCATGTCCTGGAAGACTAAAAAGCTGTGCATTCTTTTGTGCAGTATGTCAGTATAACGTTAGAAAAAAGAGAGAGAACAATATACCTTTCTTTTGCATACCAGCTGGCTTTGGTAATTCTATGGAAACATTCTACAACTACCTAATAGTATACAAAATGACAAATGTAAACTAGAAAGATAAAAACATTTATCAAAAAGAAATCAATCAGGCATATTGAGTACCTGATCATAAGGAAATTTCGCAGCAATGTTTCTGCTTGCGTGTAGAAAAAGTTTAACAGTGATCTTAGGCTGCAGTTTCTTCGACGGATCTTCTTCATTTGCAAATGAATTATAACCTATCAAACCCGAAAAAAATTGCATACATTCTACAAGCCGTCAAAAACAAATGAAAGAAACTAACCAGTCAACTTCGGGGCGACTGATGAAGGTAACATTCTACGTGCAGGAGGTGAAGCATTTATCTGCTTTCAGAATCAGGAAGTAAGAATCATCATCCTAATGTCGCAATTATAAAATTTGTTTTTAGTTAAAACTAAGCCAAAATAATTAAAAATAAATGAAAAAATTAAAAAGAAGAAGAAGAAGGTAAATTCACTTAAAAAGCTTAGCCAAACCTGGGAAATTGAACCAGTCAACTTCGGGGCGACTGATGAAGGTAACATTCTACATGCAGGAGGTGAAGCATTTATCTGCTTTCAGAATCAGGGAGTAAGAATCATCATCCTAATGTCGCAATTATGAAATTTGTTTTTAGTTAAAACTAAGGTAAAAAAAATGAAAAATAAATGAAAAAATTAAAAAGAAGAAGAAGAAGGTAAATACAGTTAAAAAGCGTAGCCAAACCTGGGAAATTGATTGAAGGGAATTGGGAACTGTATGATTGGTCGCAGTTGGACAGGAGAGGAAGGCGGGCTTGGCCGGGGAACGAGATGACGGAACGATTCCCAGTCGAGAGCTGGGTACATGGGAGTTGCTACTGTTACTGTTAATGTTACTGTAACTAGTTGTCGCGGCAGCGGAAGAGGAATTACGCTCGGCCAATTGCCTGAGGGCATCTCTTTCAAGGAAATCCAATTCCTCTGCGCTCAATTCCCAATCATCCATTTCGTTCTTCAAATTTCAAGTTTCAAGATTAGGGATTGGGCACTGGGGTTTTGAAGTTCTCTAGTCACTTTTCCGTTGAGCGTTTGAAAGCCTCCTTAAACACCATCATTATGCCACCGTTTGTTTCCATTTTTTCCTTACTAATAAAATAAAAAATATAACAGTTATCCGTCCCATCATACCACCAAATTTGAATTTCTATTTCTTGTATGAGACTCATAACAACTATATTTTTCATTATCATTTTTACATTAATACATACCAAACGGACTCTATATTTTTTATTTATTTTCTATTATTCGTATTATTTCAAAATAAATAATGTTATATCATTAGAATTAGTCTACTTTTATATTTGTATATAAACAGTTGAAAGAGACAAGATTCGGTTCAGATACAATAAAAATAAAGAAAATCGGATACCCTTTCATTTCTTTGTATTTTATCTTTCAATTTGATTTCTTAATTCGTCTCGACATAACTTTCTAGAACCGATCTAAGTAATGTGCTCAATACAAAGTGCATGATGCAGAACGCGTTTGATTCGTCCTATTGGTTTGATTTGACTCATACGAAAGAAGTAGCTTCTAAATAAATATAAGAATTCCCAAAGAACCCTCATACGCAGCCCCCTTATGTGAAGGGTTGTAAAGCATTATGGACATCAAAAATGTACATGTAGCATTACTCTTATCATTATAATGATGAAACATTGATACTCTTTCAAAATTGATTGAAGAGACAAGTAGTCAGGGTAATAGGATGTGGTGTTCACCATAGAGATGTCAGTATACCGAGGTAATCCATTAGCCCAACTCGTAAAAGCTCACTCTGGGTCTGATCTTGGACCTATAAATTATATGGCTTAGCGGTGAATGTGGCTAGGCATGGAACTAGGGCGAGTTGATTCAGGCTTATAGTTTCGATTGTTTAGTTGGATTTGGTAGGGTTTGTAATCAAAGATCAAGAGACATATACAAGTTCTTCAGGCATAACTGGACAAACAAAGATGAAAGATGTACAAACGAAGCGATCTAGCAACTCAAAGCTAAATGCTCAATATAAATCAAAAGACTTAAATACAAAGAAAACATAACTTTTTAAAAGTATATTTTGATTCGTCTTACAATACTATCACCTTGTGGTCTAAGATTTTAAAAAATCTTTCATTTTCGAATCGTCCAAATGTGGTAAACAATAATTGAGAGAGCAATACGCTTAGCTTTGTTATGCCAAGACGATCCACATTCCTCTCTTTTTTATCCATTTCAATGCACTTTGAATCGTAGAAATAGAGCGTCACATGCCCAATGTTCAGGAAATATTTTCTTTCGATTTAAATCACCGCAAGTGTATGGTTCATTAACAAGTAATAAAGTGAATTTTTAGAGTCCGAATATTGTCCCACAGAGATTGAGTAGTTCAATTGTATTTATCTTGGCCTTAATTGAATCTAAATGATCAATTATGAGTTTTTATCCTAAGAAATCCTAAATCTAAGCTAAAGTATCAATATTATGAATTGGATGGTATGCTATACAACATAACATTTAAATTAACTAAAATGCAAATTGATATTTGAGACGCAAGTTAAATGTATTCAATGAATGTGAGATATACTAGTATCACGAATTTCCAAGTAATGTTCAATTTAACCTTAATTCCACACTTTGACAACGCGACGAAATTTTGAAGAATCAATACTTCTAAATCTATCCAACACTCTCTCTCAAGATGAATTGTACATTTTCTCATACACCACCAGCATATATCTCTATGACGGATACAAATATACGAGAATGCATGTAGTTTTGTAAGTACTTAGAGATTCACGTAAAGTATAGGGGTATATTTCTATCCTTCATCAGATCCTACGATGATTTATACCTTGTCAAATTTATTTCTCTTCTTTTGAATAGATGAAACAAACTACCAAAACTCACACAATTATGGGCCCATAATCATGGAAGCAATTAAATGCGTATAAATCACTCACACAATCAATACGTATTTTAATGTTAAAATACGTAACAAAGAATTAAATATCACATTATAAGGTTCATCGATCTCCTACTATAGATTTTTCTAGCCTAACATGATTGGAAAAAAAAACACAACACATCACCCTATTGAAATTCTTGAAGTGAGACCTTGAATTTTGGATTGAATCTTCTTGTTCTTCCTTTTTCTTTCTCTTCAAATCCTCCCGAAATAATGTATAGTGCGTGGTCTATGTTTTTGGACGTCCCTAGGGCTTTAAAAGACTCCCCAAGATTTGTTTCCATAAGAATTTCATTCAGAAAAGGAAATCATATTTTTTCGCCACGATTGGCTTGTGCTTTCGCCCAGGAAAAACTCTGGCAGTCGCTCAGGCTAAGAATTTCTTCTCGATAATTAAAAATCCATGTTGGGCGATTGCCCGGTATTTATAACTGGGTTGTCGCCCAAACAAAATTTCTTCCATATGTTGCATTTTAGCCCCCGAAGTCAATTTTTGATTCTTTCAAGTCATTTCTCTTGCATTTTCAACCCTTTAACTTTTAATTGCATCCAATTGAACCTGAAACATCTTTAATCTTCATTTTGTGATCCAAATCAACTATTGAAATGTTGCAACTTAGTCCTCATACTTTGGATTTTCTTCCTTTTTGGTTGTTTTTCGTTTCTTTTCTCTTGAATTCCACAACATTCATCAACATAGTCCTATAAAATATAATTAGATAGAATTAAACCATAATTCAAACTCTTTGATCATAATTAATTCATGTTTGTGAACTAAATAAGTGTGTAAAAACACACTTACCACCCAACTACCCACGAATTTGTCCCCACATGGCATTGCTAGTCAGACAGATGAAAAATAGATGTTGCATAATTTTTAGCTGAAAAGTCCACAAAAAAAAAATGCAATTTCAGTCGATGTTCATGTATTGTAATTTGTCCTTAGTTAATAATTTGGACTTAACTCCCAACCAAAGAACAAAAGCATGTTTCAAGGTGACATGAGCCTTCCAAATAGACTCTGCCCAAACTGTCCTTGTCACTCTGTTGGGCCTAAAAAACTCATATACACTGGCCACGTTGAAACTACCGGTAGCTATCCAATTTGATGGCCTACCTACGACGACCTTAACAGTTTTTTAAAGTCCTTAATCTACTCCCTAATTTCCAACATGATCTTTTCTTGCCGAAAATACCCAAAAGTCTGTCCCCCGAAGGTGAATCTAATTTACCTATTTAATCCATAGCGTGTCCTTTTTACAATAGATGTTCCAAAGTTTTTTAGCTAGTAGCACCAAATTCCAACATTTAATGTCTCTAAATCCAAGTCCATCTTCATGTTTTGGTGAATAAATATGGCTCTAAGCAACTAACAACTTGTTGGATCCCAAAAGAAAGTTATGACAAGACTAATAACTTTTGAGGCAACCGTGGCTGGAATGGAGAGATAGACAACCAAAAACATTTCACGCCTTGAAGAACGAATCTCACAAATTTCGCCCTTCCCATACATGACAAAGATGCCCTAGACCCTGCTCCAATATAGGTTGTGACTTTGTTAATGAAGGAATTATAATATCTGATTTTCAATATTTTCGTTGCAAGAGGAACTCCCAAGTAGCGAAATGACGTAGAACCCATGAGGATATTAGTTGAGGCTAGAATATCATCTAACTCTTGCCCATGTACCCTCGCAATACACATGCTAGACTTGTCAACATTCATTTTTAGCCCCAACATGTCACCAAAATGTGATAAGCAATATATCATGATACCAACTGAAATAGGATCTTCTCTAGTGAAAAGCATCAAGTCATCCACGAATACTAAGTGTGTGATCTTAAGAGGGCCACATTAGGATGGAAGGTGAACTCACTATTCTCCTTTGCACCTTTCAACATTCTTTAAAAATATGCAAGATAAATAACAAACAAGTAAGGAGATGTAGGTCACCTTGACAACCTTTCCTCCCCTTAATGAAATCGTGAAGGCTACCATTGACTACGACAGAGTATGAAGGTGTGGTTATGCGTTCCATCACCCACTCTATGAATTTTATCTGAAACGTCAATCCTTCAAGACCTTTAGAAACCCCAATTGACCGAGTCATAAGCCTTCTTCAAATCAATTTTAAGGAGGCATCTAGGATAAACTCTTTTACGATTACATTACCTCAAAAGCTCTTGAGCTAAATGGATATTCTCCATCATACTCATTCCCTCCACAAATTATGCCCATGCTCGATCAATAATAGACCCAAGAATTGGACCCCAAGCAAGTCGTATCCTAGTGGTCACTTTGTAATTGGGTTTGAATTTGGATTCGGATTGGAGTTTGAGTTGGTAGGTTTGAGTTTAGGTTAGGTGGGTGTGAATTATAAACAGAAAGAGTTGTATTTACCCTATTATGGAAAACTATTTCACGAATTATTATAGCATGTTTGATATATTTTAAATATTGTGAAATAAGTAAATATTAACTAAATATACTATCTTCTAAAAATATGTCCCATTTCATTTCTCATAAATGATGTTTTTTGAATTCCCAGAAATTATGCTTACATTCAATGTTCTTTCCCAAGAAGGAAAAATTCAAAATTAATATCTATATCCTATATAGTGTCATTGATGTTGGAATTCATACACAGATTTCTCTTCGCTATCATTTATCTAACCGATTTAATCTTCTGAATTTTCTTGTAGATATTATTTTTTAATCAATTTTTTTATTTGATGTGTGTCTTTTATTTAATCGTTTTTTCCAGTAAAAAGTATAAAATGCTTGTAGATTTCTAAATTTTTGAAAAAATATTACTGACAATTTCACATATTTTATTGGTTGACATATATTTCTACGACAATGTTTGTTCTCCTAACTAAAATTTACCCATTGCTACGTTACTTTACAGCTTGAGGTATGGCCATAAGATTTGATTCCAATCCTGAGTGATTGTATATATGATTATTTAGTGTTTTAAATCGTTCGGATATGTGTTAACGAATGAGCTTGTGAATATGATAATGAATGAGTTGAATATTGTCAAGAGACGATCATGTCTCAAGATTAAGTATGTAGTTGATGTGGAAATGGCCCCAGTTATGATAAACAATGATAGATCTCTACAATTCTACATGGAGTTAAGCGTGAGGATTAACATGCAACTGCGTATGCATTACGTGTTGATGTTTTGGATATGTTACATTCTGCTGGAACTGGATACACTATTGGATTGGAATTAAGAGTATGTATCATGGATTGGAATAGGGGATCATGACCATTAGATTGGAATTAAGAGTATGTGTCATGTTAATATACGCCCACCATGATCTTGGAGAATCAGGATCCTAACACCAATTAGTGGTAGTCAATCGGACATTCGGATTACAAGGTTGATTCTCAAGCTGGGGCAGTGAGGCGGCGGAACTGTTAAAGCCTCGCGATGCTTACACCTCTCGCCTATCGAAGCTCTGTTCAAAAACCTCGTCCGAGAACTTGTATAGAGAAGGATTTCCCACTGCACAGCAGTTCTTCCATACCAACTTGGGTAGGCCAAGGAGGAAAGTGAGATGTATAAGATTGATGAGTATCAATCCAACAAGTTGAGGACCTTGTGGAGGAAAGGGGCATAATAAAAGAACTTGCAAAAACCTTTATTGCTGTCTCATGTAAGAAAGTGTAAGCGTCAAGCTAAAATGGATAATTGATTCAAAAGATTATTGTGATGAAATGTTGATTGTCTCGAGTACGTAATTCTATTGTATGAACATTTCAGGATATATGCAAATATATATCGGTGCAATCGTGGTTTGGATTTTGAATATTAAAAATGTACTTTCATTCTGGATAAGTAGACACCTATCAGAGTTTTTTTTTTTTTGGTCCTGAAGTGACTTTGAAGTTTGACTGAAATTCACTTGCATATTAACTTACCATCAGATAAGGATTGAAATCGTGTAAAAATAAATTCACTTGACATATGACTTTTGCAATGTGAAGACTCACCCAACTTCAAAAATCGAATGCATAAAACAAATTCATAGCATAGCCAGAGGTGTTTATGTAAAAGCTTTACTCAGAGGTTTTAGCCATAGCAGTAAAAATTCCATCTATATATATATATATATATATATATATAGAATTGTTTTAGATGTACCAAAAACATTAATAAAATACAATGTAAATAAGTGTTGGACATTTCTTTTTTTAGGTTTGATAACCTCCAAAAACTTAGATGAAGTGCCTGTGTGTTAGGACTTGATGGAACTCAAGGATAATAGGCATTTCGGAATAGACACGACATGTGTAACTTCTACGTTTTGTTGAACCCATGCAGATCCAAGTGAATATCAATGATTTTTGTTGACCCCAATAAACGTTGCCAACAGATGTCGAATCCACCCGCGCACACTTGAGCGAAAGTCTAATACGCAAGGACACGTGGATGGTTTGAAATGGACAGATCAAGGGCGTGGGAGTATCTCAACGGCGCGAGACGAGAACGTTCGGAATCCGACGGAATGATCGTAGACCGATTGTACAATAATTACCAATCGATGTTTGTTATTGTGTATCTAAATATGTATGAACTCGTTTAGGTTGCAAGATAATAGGAAAGAGAATGAGTTGAGTAAAGTATGGTTTCTTGTATTGATTCTTGCATTTGCCTTTGTATGGGGTACATGGGGGGTATTTATAGTGTCACTAGTTAGATCGTGACCTTTGGTTCGGGATATATGTGGCCTCATCCGGTTGAGTTGCATGTCAAATTGTAGGCATCAGCCGCACCTAGCCAGTTATACATTTATTGATTGGCAGAGCCGTCTCCACTAGTGACAAGACTTAACAAATACACTCATGACAAACGTCCTATCAATCATTCAAGTAAGATCTTTGTGCAGAAGATCTCTTGGGAGATGTGTCTATGGAAGATGTTACTTTGTGCTTCAGATGCTTCCACCTCGGTTACAGAGTTTCGGCAAATAGAGCCTCGCCCACTTTCAAAGGGCCTCGGTATATGGGCTTCGGAAGCCACATACGAGGTAATGATAAGTGGGCCTCGATATATGGGCCTAGGCTCTGGACCTTAGTTAGTGGGCCTCAGCTATCCAAACCACCTTGGATTGAGTGCCACGTGGCTCGATATGAGCTGGTCGTGGGCCCCGATGGGTTGCCCAAGTGTGCGAGCACGTAACAATAGTCCCCCAAGTCCAAGTATAGATATTTATATCATGGTTGGAGTTAGAGATTTGCTGTTGTCTAAGAAGTGATGAGAATGATGAAGTCGAGGTAGTTGGAGAAACCGAACCTGCGAGACTTGATGGTTGAATGTTGATGAAAGAGTCGAGGTGGTTGAGAAATCGAATCTGCTAGACTTGATGGCCGAATGTTGATGAAGGAGTCGAGGTGGTTGAGAAACCGAACCTGTGAGGCTTAATGGTTGAATGTTGATGAAGGAGTCGAGGTGGTTGAGAAACCGAACCTGCGAGACTTGATGGCTGAATGTTGATGCAGAAGCCGAGGTGGTTGAGAAATCGAACCTGTGAGACTTGATGGTTGAATGTTGATGTAGAAGTCGAGGTGGTTGAGAAACTAAACCTACGAGGCTTGATGGTTGAATGTTGATGAAGAAGTCGAGGTGGTTGAAAAATCGAACCTGTGAGGCTTTATGGTCGTATGTAGATAAAGAAGCCAATGTGGTTGAGAAACTGAACCTGTGAGGCTTGATGGCTGATTGACAATTATTGTTCTTTGGCAGTTGTGCCAATGATTTGATGTTTTGCGCATATTTTCGAGGAAAAGTGGCTAAATCGTTGCAACTTCCAAGACGCTTGCTACCGTCGAATTAAAATCGTAATCATGAGGACAGCTGAGGTTTCTAGAAGCAGACGCGTTGGAGGAGGTGCGTGGGGGACACGCTTTAATATGAGGCGTAGGTTTGAAAAATCGTTTGAATTCTACGCCTTGAATTTGATTAAAAATGAAGGGCTCAGGTTGGATGGGCTTTGATCAGACGATTGGGGTTCGTCTTGGCCCTTTTTAAAAGGCGAGAGACCCTCATTGTCTTGGATTTTCTACCATTTGCAATCCAATTTCTTCCTTCCAAAGTTATAGTTTTTCGGCGTTGAAGCTCTTTGTTCTCTGACTTTTCGGCAGCATTTCGTCAGCGTAGTAATCCCGTAGGTATTTTTTACAGAACATCCCTTCTTTCTGAAATGGAGTCCACCTCAGGTAGGGAGTTGGTCACTGTCGCGTCGTTTGGTTGGGGGTCTAGTTACAGGGGGACTCCGAGGTTGAGCAGATTGCTATGACCGAGGAGGCAGTAGACTATAATGTAGAGTGGGGGGCATCTAGAGTCCCTTCGAATATGACATCGAATAGGTTGGGAGAGATAAGGGAGAGGTACTGTGTACCTCATTATGTGGAGATGTTAGTGCCCAAGGCTTATGAGCGAGCCTGCATCCGAGGCCTGGGTGCGTGGCGATGAGCGAATAATTGTTCAAGGTAGGTATGCATCTTCCTCTATACCCCTTCTTCAGGGCTGTGCTGAGAAACTTCATGTTGTCGCTGACCCAGGTTCTGCCAAATGGATAGAGTCAATTGATCGGCTCGTACTTCCTATGGAAGAAAGTTTCGCTTGGGGAGGACATGCATCTCCACGTCTTCATGACCCTATTCCAGCCTAGGGTAATAGGTAAGAAGTCAAGGGGGTGGTATTACTTGACTCCCTGAGGGGCCCATGCACCTTTTGTGGTGGAGCTGCCTTCTTCCATTAAGGGGTGGAAGGAGTCGTGGGTCTGGGTGAGGGGCAGGCGGTGGAAGGAGACACAACCCTGGCTTGCATAGTACCGACCCAGTAGTACGAACCTCGTGAGTCTCCCAACCTAAGTAGTTTGCATTCTATATTCGAATTTATTTTTTCTCTAATTGTTGAGGCTTCGTTTGCAGATAGCAGTACAAGGTTCGAGCTGAGCAAGGAGGAGTTCGAAGTGATAGAGGACATTTACAAGAGGCCTCTCAAGCTTCGCCACTTCGACCACCTCATCGACCGAAGTCGCTACTTCCTTGATTTCGAACTGATGGCCTCCAAGGGTAAGAAGCTCCTATACTTAGTGTATTTCTTGCTTTTCATTTTGATGCTGATGCATTGACATATTCTGCAGACTAGTTCAAGAGGAGGGAGTACCCAGCCCTTGACACGGCCTCTATAATTAGGGCCATATCCACTGTGAAAGCGAGGCCCCTAAAGCCGGGGTCCAGTGGTGCCAAAGAGGTCAGGGGCAGGGTTGAGCGCCTCTCTAAGGACGGCAGCTCAAGAGCTCCAGAAGAGGGAATGCCTCAGAGGACGGAGAAGACAAATGAGCCTCGGGGGAAGGAGAAGGTCCTCGAGGAGCCAAAGAAGAGGAAGCTGGTGTACGTTACCGGCTCGTCAGGGAAGTTTGGGACCTCTGTGTCCCATAAAGGCAAAGAGAGTAGTCAGCCAAAGCTCCTTGCAGCAGCCTCGAAAGCTGTAAAGATTGAAATGGTCCGTCGAGCAGAGGCTGAGGAAGTTAAGGAGAAGGCTGCTAGGAGAGAAGCGGAGGCGACAGAGGATGAGGCTGCCAACCAGAAACCTGCTAGGGTGCAGGGAAAGTCTCCGAGCTTTCTTGTCGGAAGGAAGGAGGCTTTGGCTCCAGTGTTGGTGGAGGCTCTGCTACCTGAGATCCGAAGTGCCACAGAAAGCTTCTACAAATTCTGGACGGATCGGTGGTAGTTGCACGCCTCTTCATGTGACACCACAGACTTGACAAGGGCCCTCGTGATTCAAAGTGTAAGGACTTTTGGCCTCGCACTGGAGTACAGGGAGGCTCTCACTAACTTTCAAACGAGGACTCTGTCCTCAGAGAAGAAGGTGGTTGCCCTTGCAGAGGAGCTGGAGGGGGCTAGAGCCGAGGTAGATGAAGCGAGGGCTTAGAAACTTGAAGATACAGCCAAGCTGGAGTCTGCCTTGGCTCAAATCGAGGCACTAAAGAATGAAGTATATGAGTCCTAGTGTGAGGTGGCCTCTTTGACAAAAAAAGTGGAGGTTTCCAATGACCACCAAAAGGTGACTGCCGGAGCCTTGGAGAAGGCAAACAAGGAGCTGGCAGGGGCCCAAGATGCATACAAGTTCATCGAGGGCCAAATTAAGTGGTACGTTGATGATGCGACCAGGGCTAGGGAGGAGGCCCATAATGCAAGAGAGGAGGCGGTAAAAGACAACATCGCCAACTTCCACAATATCGAGGAGTACAAGAGCTTCAGCACTTACTGGAGAAATTTCGCTTATGTCGAGATGATGGAGAGGGCTGAGGAGCTTTACCCAAACCAAGACCATTCATAGCTGAGGTCGGAGTTTGTGGATGAAGTGCCTCAAACCCCAGTTGATGAAGCTGTTGGAGATGAAGTGACGGAGGCAGAAGAAAGAAGTTCTAATGCTCAAGCTGTGGAGGCTTCGACTGTTGAGGCACCTCCATCGTCATCGCAGGCTTAGGATAATTTTCTTTTCAGTTATTTTTGATCTACTGGCCTTGGGCCCCCCAGTTGTAATCTTGATTGTAAATCAATATAATATCCTTTTTCATTCAATATTTTTCTCCCAAGTGTGTTGGCCTCGTCAAGCAATTGAACTTAACATTGATTGAAGAACTAAATAACTTTAACTTGGTATCCTAACTCCAATTACTTGGGCGAGTAAATTGTTTGCAAGCCTTATGAACCATGAACAGTATTAGACTTAAGCAAAAGAACTATACTTAAGCTTAACAATTGTAACCTGAATGGATCCTGACTGGACCGTGATTGAATGAGGTTGTAATCGGAGAAGCCGAACTGGGAATATTGTCTGATTTGGTGAATACGCCTCGAAATTCGAACAAGATTGCGATGCTTCCCAACGTGGTGGATGATTCAGCCACGTCGAGGCTTCTCTCAGTGGTGTTTAGCCTCGCCAAAGGGCTGCAAGTACATGCGCCTAGGAGTTCGAACGAGGTGACCCAGAGATGGGACGCTGTCCTCTCCTCCGAGGTGATGATGCTTCCCTACGTGGTGGATGGTTCAGCTACACCGAGGCTTCTCCCAATGGCGTTCAACCTCGCCAAAGGGAGGCAAGTGCATGCTTCTCAAAGTTCGAACGAGGTGGCCCAAAGATGGGACGCTGTCCTCTCCTCCGAAGTGACGACGCTTCCCAAGGTGGTGGATGGTTCAGCCACGTTGAGGCTTCTCCCAGTGGCGTTCAGCCTCGCCAAAGGGAGGCAAGTGCATGCGCCTCAGAGTTTGAACGAGGTAGCCCAGAAATGGGACGTTGTCCTTTTCTCCGAGGTGACTACGCTTCCCAATGTGGTGGATGGTTCAGCTACGCTGAGGCTTTTCCCAGTGGCGTTCAGCCTCGTCAAAGGGAGGCAAGTACATGCGCCTCGGAATTTGAACGAGGTGGCCCAGAGATGGGACGCTGTCCTCTCTTCCGAGGTGATGACGCTTCCCAACATGGTGGATGGTTCAGCCACGCTGAGGCTTCTCCCAGTGGTGTTTAGCCTCGCCAAAGGGCGGAAATGCATGAGCCTCGGAGTTCGAATGAGGTGGCCCAGAGATGGGACGATGTCCTCTCTTCCGTGGTGATGATGTAATGCGACACGTGAATTCAATCATGGATAATTTTATTAAATCATTTAAATGTTACATAAACTGGGAAAGATCGTCCAGCGAGGTAGTGCATTTATTGATAATAGATTCGGAGGTGCTCAATGTTCCATGGACGGGGTTGCACCTTGTCGTTCATGTCTTCAATCCAGTACGTCCCGGGTCGGATCTCCTCTCTGATTTTATATGGACCTTCCTAGTTCGGGCCCAAAGAACCAGTGCCAGGTTCCTTCGAAGAGAAGAAAACTCTCCTAAGGACCAGGTCGTTGATTCGAAATGACCTCTTTTTCACCTTTGAGTTGAAGTATTTCGTCAATTTTCTTTGATATGTGCCGAGCTTCAGCTGGGCGTCATCTCTCCTTTCTTCAATGAAATCAAGGTCGCACCTGCGAAGCTCGTCATTTGTTATCTCACTGAAATGCAAACGTCGTGGGAATGGAAGTCCGACCTCGACAGGGCTTATGCCCTCAGTCCCGTATGCCATGAGGAAAGGTGTTTCCCCTGTTGGGGTCCTCGCAGTGGTTCGAATTGCCCAAAGAACTTGTGGGAGCTCATCCACCTAGACCCCTTTTGACACATCAAGCTTCCTTTTCAGGACGTGCTTGATTGTCTTGTTCACAGCCTCAACCTGGCCATTTGCTTGCGGGTGATGAGGCGTGGAGAAGTGCTTCTTGATGCCAGGTTCTTTACATAAACTTCTGACCTTCTTGTTGTCGAACTGTCTATCATTGTCTGAGACGATCGAGTAGGGAATCCCGAACCGCATATGATATTCTTCCATAAAAACTTGGAAGTGTTGGCTTCTGTAATTTTCGTCAGGGGCTCAGCTTCAACCCACTTCGTGAAGTAATCAATGGCCACAATTGCGAAGCTCACACCTCCTCTGCCTTTTGGTAGAGGATCTATGAGGTCCACACCGCACTTCGAAAAAGGCCAGGGCTGGAGACCATGGTCAAATCTTGCGATGGTTGTCTTTGGACAGGAGAGAATCGTTGACATTTATCGCATTTTCGTACAAATTCGAGGGCGTCCTTTTTTAAGGTGGGCCAGTAGTACCCCTGTCTCAGTGTCTTTTGTGCCAAAGATAGACTTCCAGAGTGATTGCCACACATACCCTCATGGACTTTTCTTAAGATGTAGGTAGCCTCTTCTCTTTCGACGCATCGCAAGAGTGGGGAGGAGAAGCTCCTCTTATATAGTTCATCATCAATGAGAAGGAAATGGGCTGATCTCTTCCTTAGCTTGTAGGCCTTATGTTTGTTAGTGGGAAGTACCTGGTCCTTGAGGTATGTTGCGATGGGCTGCATCCAGGTAGGAGTCCCAGTGACCCACATTACATTGGGGGCCTCGGTTGACGGTATGAGGAGGTGCTCTATAGGGACTACTGTGAGTTGTTCAGAATCTTTGCTACTTGCAAGTTTGGAGAGTGCATTCGCATGTGCGTTTTCGATGCGGGGGATCTGGATCCACTCAAACTTTTCGAATGATGGGATGAGGTTCATCACCATTTTCAAGTAGGAGGCCATCGTTTTGTCCCTGGCTGAGAAGTTACCGTTGACTTGGCTAATGACTAGCTGGGAGTCACTATTGATGAGTAGCCTCTCTATTTGCATTTTTTTAGCTAACCTGAGGCCTGTGAGAAGTGCCTTGTATTCTGCTATATTGTTGGTGGCTTTGAACCCGAACCTCACCGTCGAGGTTAGCTTGTGACCTTCCGGGTTGATGAGGACAACTCCGGCGCCTGAGTCGGCGTCCCCAACCGACCTATCAACAAATAGGTTCCACGTTGGGGGCTTAGCTTGTTCCATGATTTCGTCCACCTCGGGTAAGTTGGCAAATTCTGCCACAAAGTCAGCTAAGGCTTGGCCCTTGATGGCTGTCCTAGCCTTGAACACGAGGCCAAACTCACTTAGCTCCACCGTCCATTTCAGTAATCTCCCTAAGGCATCCAACTTTTGGAGTACCTATCTTAGGGAAAAATTTGTTAGCATGGGTCTGGAAATAGGGTTTCAACTTCCTGGAAGCCGTGATCAAGGCCAAAGCGAGCTTCTCCATATCGAGGTACCGGGTTTCTGGAGATAGGAGTGCTTTACTTGTATAGTAGACAGGGAGTTGGGTGGTTCCCTCTTCTCGGGTTAGAATCGTACTTATGCCCTCATTGGATACGGCTAGATATAGCTGTAGAATTTCTCAGGGCTTCGGTTTGGAGAGGGGGGCCTGCCCTAGGTGCCTTTTCAGGCTCTGGAAGGTCTCTTCACATTCCTCATTCCACTAGAACTTCTTTCCAGCTTTTAGCACTTTGAAAAAGGGAGGCATTTATTCGTAGCCTTGGAGACGAAGCGGCTAAGTGCAGCCACTCGTCCAGTTAAGCTTTGTACCTTCTTTGGTTTTTGGGGAGGGGACTTCATTTTGGATAGGGCCTCAATCTTCTCGGGGTTGGCTTCAATACCATGCTGGTTGACCATGTATCCTAAGAATTTGCCGGAGGCCACTCCGAAGGCGCATTTGAGGGCGGTTGAGCCTCATCGTATATCTTCTCAATATTTGGAAGGTGTTGTTGAGGTGCGTTATGTGGTCTCCAGCTTCCAAAATTTTTACCAGCATATCGTCTACGTAGACCTCCATTGTCTTGCTAAGGAGGTCCACAAACATTTTGTTAACGAGCCTTTGATATGTTGCTCCGGCATTTTTCAACCCAAAGGGCATCATCTTGTAGCAGTAAAGGCCTCGGTCTGTGATAAAAGATGTGTGTTCCTCAGCGGCCGGGTGCATGGGGATTTGATTGTAGCCGGAGTATGCATCCATGAAGCTTAATAACTCGTGTCCAGCCATGGAGTCTACCAATTGGTCCATCCTTGAAAGTGCAAAGCTATCTTTCGGGCAAGCTCTGTTGAGGTTGGTAAATCGATGCACCCCCTCCACTTGCCATTGTATTTTTTTCCTAAAACTGGATTGAAGACCCACCTCGGGTAGGTGGTCTCTCGGATGAAGTCATTCTGGATGAGCTTCTGAACTTTTTCTTTCAGGGCCTCGTACCTCTCAGGATTGAGGGCTCTCATTTTTTGTCTATGCGGGGCAACCTTAGGATTAATTTTCAAGTGGTGGCAACTGACCTTGGGGTCTATGCCTACCATATCCTCATGCCTCCAAGCAAAGATATCGAGGTTCCTACTTAGAAAATCCTTGATTTTTTCTTTTGCAGTGATGAACAAATTTTTGCCCACCTTTAACAATTTGGATGGGTCTCCGGGGTCCACAGAGAAGCTTTCAAGTTCCTCAACTGGGGATGCTTGAGGTTCGTGTTCAATTATGTGGGGGTCAATTTCATCAATGACCACTACATTCGGATTGGGTGGTGCGTCAATCATTTCGACATCTTCCGGTTCGATGGGAGCATCACCTGGGGCATCAGCCATGACCACATCGGCAATAATTACGTGGACGTCCCGGGGCTCTACCTTTCTGATGGAGCTTAAATAACATTCTCTTGAGCCTCTTTGGTCGCCTCTCACCATTGCCACCCCATTTTCAGTCGGGAACTTCATGCATAGGTTGTGGATGGAGGTAACGGCTCCCACTTCTTTCAAGGCCGGTCTACCCAATACTCCGTGGTAGGCCGATCGACTATCAACGACGAGGAATTCCATGAAATTCATCGTGGTTTGGGGAGACTCTCCCATCTCTACCACGAGTGTGATTTTTCCTCTTGGAGTAATGCTATCTCGGGTAAATCCGTACAAAGGAGTGGTGGTGGATGTTAACTCATGGTCCAGTATCATTTTGTCAAAGGTGGATCCGAATAGAATGTTGACGGAGCTTCCATTGTCAACCAACATTCGTTTGAGCCCATTCTGGACTATGACCACTCTTACCACAAGTGCATCGCAGTGGGGGTAGTGAACCCCTTTAGTGTCCTCCTGGTTGAAGACAATAGGTGGAACTTGATCTCTTCGGGAGTTGTGGCCCACAATATAGCAGGTAAGCGGGGGGTGCTTGGCCTTACGGGCATAATTCCTTTTGACGTTCCGCGTTTCACCGCCTATATAAGGGCCTCCAAAAATGGTATCCACCTCGTGGATAGGAGCCTCATCTTGAGTTTGTCGGTTTCTTCGATATCTGCGCCCTTCCCTATGCCTTTCTGCTTCACAGTCCCTTCGTCGCGGAAAGACATCCCTTTGACGTGGAGCGACCTCTTCACGCCGAGGTTGGTTATCGTACCTTGGTGGGGGCCTATTCGCTTGGGGCGAATCGTTTCTGTCCCTAGAGGGTTTTCGTCGGGAGCGGTGAGCATAATCTCAGCAATCTGTCGTGTCGTGTCCATAGGACCGGTGGTATACACAGTATCCAGACGGGTTTTGATTTGACCTATTTCTAGGCCCTGAACCCCGGCCTCGGCCTCTTCCCCTATAGGATCCTTGCGGAGTTCCCATCTAGTGGGTGTTAGCGAGGGGGTTGATATCCTCATATGCTAGTGTAGGGATAGCGTTAAGAGTGGTGGTGGCCAGTGCTTGCCTAGAACTCTCATTACCAGCTTAGTTCATCTGGTAGTCTATCAAGTGGGAGGTCGGCCCTCTAGCACGCTGCCTTTGAGGAGGTGGGAGGCCTCTATTCGCTCTGTTCCTATGCTTAATCAATTCTTCATTGATGATCTCCCGTCTCATCATCTTGAGTAGGGCATCATAAGTGGTGGGATCTTGATTTTATACGTCCCTCCAGAACAGAGTGTTCATGTTCAGACCTCCTCTCAATGCAGATAACGCCTCACGATCGGTGACTTGCACACAATATGTCATCTCATCAATGAAATGTGATAGGAAGCTCTTTAGAGACTCCCCATGTGCCCGTCTCATGTCTTGAAGACGTTGGATGGGGGCCTCTCCCTCTTTGCTCACAGCAAACCTCTTCAAGAAGGTCGTCTTGAATTCGAGCCAACTTTTTATGCTCCCAGGTGGTAACCTACTATACCAAATTTCAGCTGCTCCGTTAAGTGTTAAGTGGAAAGCTCTGCATTTCACAGCTGGGGTGGCGCCTCTTAGGCTCATGTGAATTTTGTAAGCATTCAGGTGCTTCTCTCGGTCGCCTCTTCTATCATACTTTGGTATTTTTGGCATAACATAATGGCTTGGGACCTAGGTGCTCCTTAGTTCCTTTGAGAATGGCAAGTTTTCATCATCATCATCCAAGTCACAGGACCTCTGCTGCTCATCAAAATCGTTTTCTTCAGCCTCATACCTCAGTTGTTGGTGAGAGGTTTCGGGACGATTCCTAGCATCTTCCTCCTTCCTTTGACACCTATTTCTAGGCGGACCAACACGGGGGCATTTTCATGCCTTTCCTCCGGCTGTTGATGCATTGGAGGTGGAGGCGATGGCCTTGTTCAAGGCTCGTGATGTTGCTGTAGTCTGAGCCTCGGTTCAGCGGGACGATTCTATCAAATACACTGCCTGACCTCCTATGTCTTTGCTCTTGCTGATACGGAGGTGGGAAGTTATCATGGTGAAAAGGGACCTCGGTGGGTCGGCCAGAAGCATAGTTGGAGGAAACGTCAACTTCCACTTCCCTTGAACTTCATCTTCTTGCTGGTATTGCCCTTGAAGGATGTATGGAGGAATAGGGAAACCTCCCTGACCCTGCATTTGGGCCATGAGTTCCTTCATAGCCATGTTTTGGCTAGCAATGTCCCTCATATTAGCTGTCATGGTGGTCATTTCTCTTGACAGTCAGACCGTCGCACGCATTCCACCTCTTCGATGATTATGATGGGGTCTATGCCGAGCTGTTGGGGCTGCTGCTTGAGGGGGCACATTAGCATTTTCTCTTATCCTCCTGGGGGGTGTATCTTCATTTGAACTCATTTTCCTTGTGTCTTACCCTTTAGATTTTTGCTAAGTCGTGGGGCTTCCTCCTGTTCTTTTTCAAGAACAAATCCTTTTTCAAGGGGGATGCCCAAATGTTCCTCTTTAACAAACTTTCACCATAAGGTTGTTCGTTGTTATAGTATGGTTTCCCACAGACGACGTCAATCTGTTTACCCCAATAAACGTTGCCAATAGATGCCGAACCCACCCGCGCACACGTGAGCAAATGTCCAACACGCAAAGACACGTGGACGGTCTGAAATGGACAGATCAAGGGCGTGGGAGTAGCTCAACGGCGCGAAACGAGAACGTTCGGAACCGGCGGAATGATCGTAGACCGATTGTACAATAATTACCAATCGATGTTTATTATTGTGTATCTAAATATGTATGAACTTGTTTAGGTTGCAAGATAATAAGAAAGAGAGTGAGTTGAGTAAAATATGATTTCTTGTATTGATTCTTGCATTAGCCTTTGTATGGGGTACATGGGGGGTATTTATAGTGTCGCTAGTTAGATCGTGACCTTTGGTTCGGGATATATGTGGCCTCATCCGGTTGAGTTGCATGTCAAATTGTAGGCATCAGTCGCACCTAGCCGGTTATACATTTATTGATTGGCAGAGCCGCCTCCACTAGTGACAAGACTTAACAAATACACTCATGACAAACGTCCTATTAATCATTCAAGTAAGATCTTTGTGCAGAAAATCTCTTGAGAGAGGTGTCTATGGAAGATGTTGCTTTGTGCTTCAGATGCTTCCACCTCGGCTATAGAGCTTCAGCAAATAGAGCCTCGCCAACCTTTAAAGGGCCTCGGTATATGGGCTTCGGAAGCCACTTATGAGGTCATGATAAGTGGGCCTCGGTATATGGGCCTAGGTATCTCTGGACCTCGGTTAGTGGGCCTCGACTATGCAGACCACCTTGGATTGAGTGCCACGTGGCTCGGTATGAGCTGGCCGTGGGCCCCGATGGGTTGTCCAAGTGTGCGAGCACGTAACAATTTTGGTCTACAATAGGAATATGATCTCACATTTTTGCTTGTTCTTGTTCAAACACAAATTTGTTTGGCTGCTTGGAGATGCCATAATCGAAGTAAACATTGAACTTAGAAATGGTAACAAAAGTGTTTTTTTCCTGATTTCAATGGAAGATTATAGTGATGATAGCTCCGATTAGGGTTTATATGGAAGACTTGGCCCTAACCACGCCAAATCGAAGATCTTGAAATGGATCTTTAGAATAAAAATATGGTTAAAGATTGCCTAAATCTGTAATTAAACAACTTTGGGATGGTTTTGTGATTTCGATCAATCGAGGATCATGTTGGAATCGATAATGAAATATTTTTGAAAGAACCAAGATTTGGCATATTACATTTAAAAAGAGAAATTGGGATGTCATGTTTGGTGGAGTAAATTTTTTTACCATAATCAATTCCTTTAGGAGAAGGGTAATATATCACATTTCATTTTTACTTCAATATTATAGTAAATACTGAATATTCATACGTAAAAATTAATTTTTAAATATGTATTCAGTAATAGGTAGATGGTGCAATTTCCTCAATTATGGACATGAACTTTAATTGGATTCGAAGGTCTTTGGGTTGGGTTTCGATGGTTGGTTATGAAAAAATTTTGGTTTTATGTACAAAATTATTCCATTGAGAAAATTTTGGTTGAAAGTGAATTTAAAAAAAAATAAATCAATTTTTAGAAAATAGGGCTCAAACAGGGAATACTACACTATATTACTTTTATTTTAAAAAAATTACGTGTTACAAGCCATGTGTTTACTATTAAAAAAAAAATCAACATTTTACACTATATTGTTTTTATTTTAAAAAAATTCATATTTTACATGACTAACATATTGTATGGGCTACCTCTTGTTACCTATGTTACTCTTCCTTTTCATCCTACATCAACTACAAAATACCCCTACCCATCAACAATAACCACAACACCACCAACTTCAAAGCTGCCATCATCATTTAAAACCACCAAATAATGAACAAAATTTGATGCCATTATATTACCAATACAAAATACATAGTAACATATATGTGACCCATTGACGCAACTTCATACCACTACCTACCAACACCATCATCACAAAACACAAGTAACATAGGTAATCATACGAAATCACTCCACACCAATGTTTGCCACCACAGAACGCAAGTATCAAGTTATGTTTTTCCTCTTAAACACATCACTTCTTGCACCACAACTACCATCACAAAATACAGAATGACACGTTTTGTTGTCCATGTGAAGCTCACACTATTATTACATTCAAGTAACATATTAAATGTTATCACCACTTTCACCATCGAATGTTGGATCTAGTGCTACTCACCATCACCAAACTATTGCACACGTCACTATTGCCTCCGACATCAAATAATGAAGCTGTTCATACCTATATAAGAAGGCATACAATTAACATAACAAAGACTTTTGGTTTAGCACAAACATTGGTAAGACCTATTTTGGTCGATCTTTTTGGCTTCTTACTAAGGCTGTCTTTGGAGACATTAAACTAGGTTTCACGAAAAATAGATAAATGAATAAATTTTCAATTCCAAATTTAATCTAACAAAATAAAAATACCATTTACCTAAAACAAATAACAGAAAAGCAAGCCTCAAGAAAGGGGAAAAAAAGCTACTTAATCATGTTAATAGCTTGAAGCGAACTATAATAGCCAAAATTGACCTCGTAAATGATTTGATCAAGTGGAATCGAATATTGCTTTCCTCAAACTAAAAAAAGAAGGTTTCATAAAGCTTAAAAATGTCATAAAACAAATCTTGGTATAGCTATTTTGAAGATTTTTATTAGATTTTGACAGATTTGATGCCTATCATTTGAAATTAGAAAAGTGAAATTTACACATAACGAGCCTGTTTGGGAGTGATTTTGAGAATTGATTTTTTGACCGTTATGAGAAAAGTGGGGTCCACCGTGAGAGAAGAAGTCAAATATGACGGCTAAAATAATAAAATAACGGTCAAAAAATCAATTTTTTGAACCAAAAAATCACTCCCGAACATGCTGAACATATGATTTATAACTTCAAATTCAAAAAGAAGATTTAGCCCTTGTTTGACCCCAATTTTTATCAAAATACATTTTTTTCTTTTTTCTTTTCAACCACACATTTTTCAATAAAATAATATTATACGTAAATCGGAAACTTTTCCATATTTTTCAACCATATATTTTTTTTAAAAAAAATCACTATTCAAAAATATATTTTTAACAAAAAAATGGCGCTCAAACAAGAGCTAAAAAGTTTTTTGTACAAAAATTAGGTGATACCCACCTACTCTAATTTCATTCCAAACCCTAATCATTTTTTTCTTCATTCTCTCTTTGTTACCTACATTAGCACTCACGAGAGCATCACTATAGTGGTGTTGTGAGCAAGTTCAATGACGTTTACAATGTCGCTACAGCGATGCTCCGCTATGCGACACTCAAATTGCCTTAGTGATGATCGTGCAATCAGTTGCGACAATAGCACCCACAACGGGGCATCGCAGCAATGGCGCTCAGATTTGACGATGTAGCATCAATTGCTCCGCTTTAACGACATCACAATTGCCATGGTACTAACAAATTTATCCTTTTTTATTTTTTGAGTTTGATTTCTCCAAAATGGATGCTGTGGAGTCGTTGTTATGGTGGTTGATGGTTTTTTGTTCTTTTTGCGAAGGTTTTTGGTGGTGATCGCCGCTGTACAAAGTAGGCACTGGCTATGGAGTCACACGCAGCAACGATAGTGTGGTGGTGTTCAGATGATGATGCGATGGTTCTGTAGTATGCAGCATGGTGCAATAGTGGTACACTATGTGGTGCGGTACGATATGGTCATGGTGGTGATGATGATGATGCTAGCGGTGATGGTAAGGTGGGGTGTACTTGTGGTGGTGGTAGTTGTGGGGAGTTACTGGCTACTACGGTGGTGGTAGGGTGGGGTGAATAGTGTGTGTGACCAATAAAATGCTATTTGTGACCAATAATAATATATAACCTAAAAATGTGAAATTGCGATTAAATTTGTAATTGTGACTTACAATTTATTACGTTATGACCAAATAATTTGATAATTTGTGTTTGAAAAATAAGTTGTAATCTATAAAAATTGTGATTTATTATCGAAAGATGATTCATGGCCTGTTAATTTGATAACTTTTGACTGATAAATAAATTGTGATCAATGAAATTTATGATTTGTGATCAAGAAGTAATTCGTGATCAATTAATTTGATAATTTGTGATCGATAAATAAATCCTGACTTATGAAATTTGTAATTTGTAGCTGTGATATTTTGATTGAAAAATGAGTAATTGCGGCCATATATTTATAGTATTGTGACTTTAATATATTTTATTAAAAATTATATTTAATTATTTATTTTAATTAGTAAAATTTAAATATGACTTGATTTTTGAAGTTTAGAAACATGTTTGTGAATATTGAAATGGTATCTTCTAATCACCTTAAATGTGTATTGTTCCCATTAGAAAATGAAGGCCTACAATTCATCCATTTAAGTAGGCTTAAGACCAGTTGAGACAACCATCTAAAAGGAGCTTTGAAATTCCAAAAGCTACCCTTTGACTAATTTTAGGAAAACATTTTTTTCCGTTAGAAGAATTTTTAAAGAAAGTCGATGTAATATAACTTTTTCTAAAAATCACTTTCAGAACTGAAAGCTCTTTTAAAATTTTGTTTTCAAATAAAAATAGCTCTTATATAAGAAGTAAGAAAAAATGTAAAAGTCATGCCAAATGGACTTTTAGTAGGACGATATATATTTCATTCAATTTCTCACTTTTAACCTTTAAAAACCACTTCAAAATATCGAAATGCCCTTCCCAAATAAATACATCAAACAATTTCTTTTTTCACTTAAATTATAAGGCAAAATGATATTAGTATAAATAAATAACAAATGTAGTTCGAATGTTGCTTTTTCTTGCCCGAGAAAGCGCATCACATTGTATTAAAAATATAAAAATGGATCCACTTTCCCACTTAAAAGAATCGATGTTTTGGAAGAATTGTGTTACGAGACAGAGGCTAAACCTTCTTATTCAAATATTTTTTGACAAATAATTTTTTGATTGATTAAAAATCTTAAGTCCATGTTTGGTATAATTCTTTAAGATTCATTTTTTTCATATTCGTTTTCATCCATACATTTTTTCAATAAAGTAATTTGCATATTAATTCACGACTTTTATTTACTTTTAACCATATATAATAATTTTTACGAAATTTATTCTCATAAAATCCACATCAAACAAACTCTAAGTTTATCAAAAATAAAAAAATAAAATTGAAATGAGGCACCTATGGTTGCGGATATTGATACTACTAGAGATGGTGGCAGTTGGCTTATGTTCGAAAGTAAAGTATCCTGTTATATGTAAATAATCACTTACAAATTAATGTCATGACATTATATTAAATTTAACCGACTTTCTTTTCTCTTTCTTTCTCTTCCAATCTTTTTTTTTTAATCTTTCTTTGCACATTAGTCTGCAAATAATTATGTACAAGTAGCTTACTCTTGTAGAAACAATAATCTTACCAACTAGGAAAAGGTTTTTCACATATTTTATCTTATTCTTGTATGCAAATTTTTATTACAGGTGTTACAAACTAGATAGAAAGAAAAGTAAACAAATAAATCAATAGATTTGTGTGTATTTCAATGAGAACCAAAGTATTTATAGTAAAGATATAGGACCGCAGGGTATATAATAGTTATAATAATTTAGGGTTGCAATGATATAATGGTCATTCACCATTAAACATAGAATTTACAATACTCCACCTTGAATGACAAATTATAAAATATCCGTTTCATTAAAACCTTGTCAAGAAAACTCAATGTGACAGAACTTAAACTAAAGAAAAAGAGCAAATCTCTCATCCGATTTCAATAAATAAAAATTCTTGTATTGAGCCATTCATATTTGTACGTTAATTTCTTCAATATTGCAATTCTGGTGAAGTATGTTTCGTATTATCTTGTTATGGCTTTCAAGCAATATCGTCTTCATAGATAATATTTATCAATCTTTGATGATTGTAGTAATATGATGATTAAGAATAACTATTGTCCTCTTTAAGAGTCACATACATATAAAAGCATTGTTTTGAGTGTAAATGTCTAGTAGGTTATATAGACATTCATTACACAAAGAATATGTAACTTACATTTTTAGCCTCTCATCTTCTCTCGAGAAGCAAAACTCGAACAGATAGAACAGATGATCCAATGATGCTAAATGAATCGCTAGAAACATGTGAAGTGTATGGTTAACCCAATAACGAAAGTTTTCAATTGCTCATTCAAAAATTACGATCTTTAGCTCTGGAACAGGTCAAGTTTTACTACAATTACTTGAAATACGTTTGGATAACATCCTTTTTCGATTGGGTATGGCTTCGACTATTCCCGCAGCCTGCCAATTAGTTTGTTAAAACCTTATAATGATAAATCTCGTGGAAAAATTCTAATAAAGGAAAAATAGTAAATTATTCTTTTGAGCACGTTACAAAAGTTGTCTCATTAAAAATCTTGTTAAAAAAATTCAATGGAACAAAACCTAGTCAAGAAAAAAGAATACAATGTGTACTTACTTCCCTTCATGATAATATCATTTGAATTATATGCTTCAGACATATTAAATACTTCAAAAATATAATTAATAATCATGTCAAATGAATTGACTGTAATTGGATTCTGGATTTTATGCATTGTTAGGATAATAAGATATGAACTTTGATTGCATCCATCATGGTCTTTGTTAAATTTACAATATTGAAATTTGTTCCTTACATTTTATGAATTCATTTTTCTCACAAGTATATACTTTTAGATTTTGGAACCTTCAAATGTCTCAATTAAGTTCAATTTTTCTAGGATTGAGTCATTTTATTTGGCCAATCATTTCTTTGATTGATATGCTTTGAAGAAATTATTTCGATTACTCATTATTATATATGATACAATTCATTATGTATGTGTTGTCGATAACTTTCCTTTTCGATTTGTTCTTTTCTAGAGTCTCATAACTTACTGAGATATCTCTGCTTTCAATGTTTCAAGTATGTGAACTTGTTCTAAGGTTTTATTATAACCTATATCTATATACTCTCTAAGAATATACGCCTTCTTGGAACCATTTTTCTTATTTGCTCATTTTTTGTGAGTTCTTCTCTTCAGGTGTATCATTTATATAATGTTAATAATTTGCCATTCCGCCAATAGGTTGGCTGAACAATTATCTTAGTGTTACCCCACATTTTAACATGCCTTGTGGAACTGCAAGGGAGTAACAAGAAATGAGATAGCCATGGGATTAACATAAAAAGTATTTATGAGTGGAGGTTCATACCCACTTGCCCAGAGAAAGGTATAATCTCTCGATATTATAATCAAGAACGTTTTCAAGTGTCTCATACATTATCTTGTCCCATGTTTAGGCATTGGCACTATCAATCTAGAGAAGTTAGGGTGGACATGCCACATCCTTTCCTCAACAGCCCCAAAACTCTTAGCTTCATTGACATTGGAACCCCGATCTCTACTCTTAAGGTCCCAATCCTGAACGTCTCTCCTCATCTGGCTTTTCTGTAGGGAAATCCCCACTCACAGCTTCTCCTAATATCCTCCATTTACCATATCATGGGGCCGATTGAACTTATGGTAAAGTTGGGGAGGATATCATTGTACATCATTGTACACTCACATTCTTATTATTAATATGTCGTAGTACGAGATGAAGCATCTATATATAGCTGATATATGAGATTTTATAGAAAGGGAGAAATTAATTGATGTATTTATTGGATCAGTCGGGACTGACGGGGCTCGAACCCGCAGCTTCTGCCTTGACAGGACGGTACTCTGACCGATTGAACTACAATCCCAGGCCCCTTACTGATGTATTTTTACATCCCACAGTTTCGACAAATTGCTTAGCCCCATTCATCTTCGACGTAAGAGCGTGTTGGAATAGAACCTTAATTTATTACTTGTTATTAGATGAGATTTTACGAAAAAAATTCTTTCTAGGAGAGAACAAATATTTTTTTTTATGTGAAGACATATTTTCTCAATTTTTCTGACTTGTTCCTACGGAACCAAGGTCAAAAAGATTGAAAAAATCAGTTATTCACAACCACTGATGAAGGATTCCTCAACCTGTTGTCTTAAAATAAAAAAATATACTCTCAAATAGCTTAAAGGAAAAAAATCTTTAATAAATTTCATTTATTGAGTGGTTTTTACCCAACCAGTACCTTTCCATAGAGTATTCTTCCCCCCTATTTGTTTGCATAAAAATATAATATATGAATACTCATTCGATCAAAGTTGTTTCTTTTTTTCTTCACTTCAAATCCAAAAGATTCTTCTGACTTATCCATAAGACATAGGTCATCGGCCTTTGAGTCCATATTAGTTTAGGTCTAACTCAAGAAATTGTGTAAGTGAAGGCCGACTCTGGGCAAAGTTTCCTCCCATGATATGAGTTACTACCTCTTGATCACTTATACTGCCCCAAACATCTTATTGCATTTTCCAACTGAATCTTCGTTTCAGAATCGTAGGTGAGATTTTCCATCTCATATAACGACATTATAAAATACAAATTGAGACAAAACTAATAAGTATTGATTTTTTCAATCAAAAAATCCTAAATCCGAAAGAAATAAGAAATTTTATTCTTCTAATCTCTGATAGATCAATGAGTGCATCTTACAATTGAGTTATCTTTCCTATTGTCAAGTGTGAGCTATAGATAGTATGATACGATTCATTATATATGATTTTTGGCTACTAATTTCTCTCCCTAATATTGAGAAAACAGTTCAATCAAGTTGACAATCAACAACCGTGATATAATACATCATCGGTTATGATTTAAGATATTTTATAAGATTTCAAACTAAACTTGTACTACGGTTGAGCAGTTATACATATATTGCACTTAAAAAAATTATTAGATGGAAAATATTAGGTCCTGACCATAAGCTAATTATAATAGGGAAAACTTGATGTTAGCATGATGCATAATAGTAGTTTCTAAATAGAAATGTAAAGTACTTTATTCTCAGCAGTAATGATTAAGAAATTGATTGGAAGTGTCTTTAACAATAGTGTTACATCATTTGTCATCATCCTAACTAGTACTTACTAAAAGGTTGAGATTTAGGCTTACTAGCATTAACAAGATATAATGTCTTGATTGCATAATCTAAAAATTATTCTCATAATTTAAATGTTGGGCAGTAATTTCACAAATTTCAGGTTGTAAATACCGTGAAATCATCTAATAGATGTATCATATATATTAGATGATCAAGATAGAGTGTGATAGAGTCCCATATATCACCATAATTAAATTTCATAAAATAAAGAAAATTTAGTTCTAGTTTTAGCCAGTAAAAGTCTACTTGCATATATAGCGCTTGTTTGGTTTGGATTAAAATCTGAATTTAATCTAAATCAAAATCAAATAATCAATATTAAAATCTTTAATGGGTTTCACAACTTTTCAATCACACATTTCAAAAACTCTTATCATAATCAACTGAAAAATTTATTTTAATTCCCATCAAACATCCACATACTTTGAGAACAAGCATTTCATATAAATTCATTAGATTAAAGAATCTTTTGGTTCTTCATTGAATATTCATTCAAAATTTTAATAAATTTTTGCATCATTATTAACTCGGGATGGTCTGAACAGTTATTCCAAATAATAAACTCAAATTAAACTTCTGATTCAATACAAAATATACATCAATATGTTGGATTTTATGATCAATATTAAAGAGATGAAAAGAGATAATCAACTCACGAATTTTACGTGGTTCGGCAGTGTGCCTACGTCCACGATAGCGAAGTGGAGATTTCTTTTATTCAATAGTGAAAAATAGGGTTACAACATATTATTTATACTAACCCTAGCCTGGGCCAATATAAGACTTTAAAGTCCGTACAGAAAATACCCTTGTACCGTACCGCGGGGGCATTGCCCCTGCACCCCCAACCCATTCAGGTCCCCAACAACTAGACAATGAATTAAACCCGGAGCGACGACATCGGCCCATTTGATCTAGAACCTGTGTTCCACTTTATATGAGTCACATGCACAACAATACTAAGTTTTTGTTTGAGCCTCATTCTTTTAAAAATTTATTTTTAACCATATATTTTTCAATAAAATAATATTATACATAAATTCAAAACTTTTCCTTAATTTTTAACTACACATTCTCCATTAATCACTATTTAAAAATACATTATTTCCCTTCAAAAGTGTCTTAAACAAGGGCTAATTAACACACTGACTTTAGAAATTTTAAAAGTCTCTTTCAAATTCAGTGAGGAACAAAATACTAACATAAGATTTGTCTCTTTTATATCATATAATATCAGCTCTTCTAGAGATTTCATAAAATATCAAATCAAGAGCATGTTTGAGTCCCATTTTTCTATGTGAACCTAAATTACCTGCTTTATATGTAAATGAAGTATATCTATAATATCTATCCACCATTTGGCTATACTTATTTACCACTTGATTGATGTACGACGTCATTGATACTTACATAACTCGCACTGTGCTTTGTTGGCACAAATACATATCAACATGTTACTTTTTCTAATCGAATAAATATTAACTTAAAATAGAAAGTGCGTTGACAATCCGGATGTCTGTTAACAAAACTATCAATTAGCCTCATTTTTGCAAATATATAAATAAATGATATTTAAAAATGAATAATAAGATGAGTAGCAATTGGTTTCATAAAATGTGTAAATAATAATGTGTAAATTTATTAATGTATTGTTGAAATTAGCGTTCATTTTTTATTGAATTTTTAAATCATTTACAGAGGCTTAGATTATGATGTCAATATTTGTATAAGTAAATTTTATCCATGTATATGTGAAATGATCAATTTGTAACAAATATTTAAGTTCGGGGACAAACTTGGAATAATTTTGAAGTTCAGTGACTAACATAAAATAAAATATGAAATTTAGTTATGAAAATGGAACACTGAGAAAAGTCGAGGCCCAATCGTTTTTTATTTGGTCTCCAGTTCCTAACCCGTTTGAGAAAAGAACACCTGTGATTGTTCGACGCAAGTCCCCAGAGAAATCGAATATGCCGTGTTACTCTTGTTGGCCGCACAGCCAGAGCATATTCAGTACATCTACAATGAAAACGTCGAATCCACAACGGTTCTTGAAGGTTGAAATTTATCGGCCCCGGCAGCATGCAGTCGTGGCTCGTGCTGCAAACATCTCCGTCGGGAAAAGTGAATCTGCAGTGCCAATTGGGAAGCTGTACACTTATTCATCATCGCCGAAGCCACTGATTGATGCAATTTCACGCTTCAAGATTAATGTTAGACCATCCCCTGAATTTGGCCTTGTTTCTCTCCTATTTGTCCTCTCAATGGTATGTTATACTTAGTCACTTCCTAAAAATTGTAGAGCGCAATCACAAAAGTTCTGTTTTGATTCTGTGTGTGCATCATCTCTCAGGCTTTAGGAGCAATTTTGAGCTTGGTCATAATTGCTATTCCTGCTATGTTTGTAAGTAAAAACTCTCTGTCTCTAGTCTTTTTAAAATCCTTTCTTCTCACTGTTTCTATAAGACATGTCTTGTAACTCGTTTAATCGGAATATGCATATCTACAATCACTATGTCATGCTATGTGTTTTTAGAATCTCAGAAGATTGGCAGCTTCAATGGACAAACTATCTGCTTTGGTTTCAAAAGAGGTGCCTGGAACCTTGTTATCCCTCAAACTGTCTAGCCTTGAGATCAAAGATTTGACACAACAGCTTAGCATTCTCAAGTAATATCTTCCTCTAGAATTCAAAGAATTCCATTACTAGTTTTACTTCATATTGCATCAGCAGTGAGTGCAAGTATATGATTTTTGGGTTGTTCAGGCAAAGGATGTCCGGGAGTCTTCGTGCAAAGAAAGATAAGAAGCAATAAATTCTGCTGTCTATGTTCCATTATAATTCCTCAACAAGAAACACAAATTATATATTAGTCTTATATGTATTGTGTTCACAATTGCATGTAGAAATTCACATGATCTATGTAGTCTGGTACATAATTGATCATTTGGTTGATGTAACTTGTTTGTATCCAGTTGTGTTTATTTTTCTTTAGTAAGCACTAAGCATTCTTGTTCAGTTCTGGTCTCCACTACCAAGTTGAGGTTCTAGAGAGACTACAGGTTAGCCTTTCTTTCTTCGCTGGGCACTCGAGTCCTATTGAATACCGTTTGCTCTCACTCAATTAGTCAACGTTGGACACAATGTGAAATTGATCATCTTCTTGGCCTGATCAATCTTGTGCCTATTTACAGGGTCTATCATCATTAATTCTCAAGTTATGGAACTCAGAGAAAAAAAAATCATAAAAAAGATTTGGGATAAAAAATACCAAATCTTGCACTCGAAAAAAAAAAAAAGAAGAAGAAGAAAAAATGGATACCAAATACAAAAACTATATTGGGCTTTTGTATTTACATGATGTAACTGACATTGCGAGATCAAATCCAAAAGGGAATATGATTAATTTTGGATATTATTTAGTATAATTTCTATGATGTATCTCAATCCTCCCTTGCTTTAGAAATGTTAATAGAAGCTATTTTGTTAGATAGAATAGAAAAGGAATTGGCAGTAGCTTTTGTATACTTCTTTGCAACTAGAGGAGAATTGGAAAATCCATTAATATGTATTTTCTAAATGTATCCCTAGAACAAGGGTGTCTTTTGGAATTTAAATTCCCAGACTCCCACAAGGTAGTACCTTCATTGGGATCATTTCTCCAGGCTGATATAACTCGACTCAGTGATATATGCTGCAAATATTGCCCCACAGGTTAAGAAACTTATGTAATCCAAGTATCACCTATATAATCTTCCCATCAATCAAAGAATTAAGACACTTCTTGTATCCAATTTCTAACCCCTGTTTGGTGGAGATTTTTGGATTAAAGATTTTATGAAAAAAGGTGTTTTTTTTTTTTTTTAATGTGTGATTAAAAAATTGAGAAAAGTTTTGGATTTATGTGTAAAATTATTTTATTTGTGAGAATGTGTGGTGGAAAATGAGTTTGGGAAAAAATAAGTTTTAGAAAATGGGGGTCAAGCAAGGCCTAATGTTTGTTGAAAGTACTATATAACTTATCATCCATAATGATAGGAAGCAAACCGTGCGAGTGAAACTTTTCTTGAAAAACAATCTGGAACATGAAACTAATAAAAACAAAATTAGGATTCCTTCCAGGTTTAGATCCTCCTAGTAGAATATGAATGATATCCATAGGTAAGCCATGATAGTAGAGGTCCTTCGAATAAGTTTCTTACTTGAGTGAGACTAGATATTGGTGCGAGAGTGCACTTTGGACACTGAGCTATATGCCATCTAGCATGATGAAAATGACACAATTTGGGAAGCAGAGAGAAGGGAGCTGGAGGAAGAAGACAATTATCTCTACTTGAGTTAAGGTTAAACGTGATATATTCATGAAGGTTTGATCCATTGGATGATCCAGGAAGGCCTACCGGAGGAACTTGGACTAGATTTGTCCAGCATAAACTGGTGGGTGAGCAACGTATCTCATAGAGTAAGCACAAATTTATCAAAGCTGTAAGGCGTATGGTACACTTCTCTCATGATTCAGGGAAATGCTATATAAGTTTTAATCTCAACTTTAGGCCATTTATGAATCTAAAGATGGTGATTTATAAACTTCATGTATGTCAAAACAGAACATTAGCTCCTAGAAACGTATAATATACTTAGCGACATTAGAAGTATCTTGTCCATGGTTTAAAATTTGATTTGATCTGGTTTCAATTTAGCTTCACTTTAGCCTTCAAAGTGATACAGTACTGACCTGGACACTCCATTACATAGTACTGGATTGCCAATAAACTCATCCTAATTAAATGAGTATGTTGGGCATCTTTCATGCCATATTTCTCAATGCGCTCGTTGGATAGCCATTCTTGAACCACCAGTTGCTTTGATTAATTCTTTTACTGCTCTCAATGGTGTCGACCAATCAAGAAATGCTTTAGGGCACATCAAGTGGAAGCGATCAAATTTCGAAACTAGGGCAATTATTGTTTTAAGCCTGCTAAGTGAGAATAAAAAAAGTTTATACGAATAATGATATTCATAGTCGGTAACTACATTAGTCATCTTATATGATAGCTTGTTATTTAAGGTATTACTTTCATGTAATTTTGTTACCTCAGATAAAAAACCAATGCCTCAAAGCTGTCACTTGGGATGATTACTATGGTCCGTGACTATAAATGACATTACTCAATTTATATATGCCATAATGATTAAGCATTAGACACTTACTTCTGTACCAAGCTTTGTTTATGAATCATGAATTTCATTTTTATGGTTGACTGGGCCAGTGAAGTAATCTTCGTACAGCTTAATGCTAGTTTTGCATGTCAAACTGTGGATTTAGCAGGATGAACAAAAACAATCTATTTGAGTTTCCTTAATTGTGAAGAGTCTGCGGTTTCTTCTGGGGCTATATGCAGACTTGTTCAACAGTTTAATTTGACTGAAGATAACTTTATTTAACAGTTATAGCAATGCATTACATTGAATTAAACTCATAGTTTTGCATATTTTTTGAGATTTTCTATAGAATCTCTGACAGTTTCTGGCACAGGCATGTTACAAAGAAGAGTCACTCTAGACGATGATATCAAAGTTCTGTTCTCAGACTTGGAAGGATCTTGCTTCCAAAGTTTCACCTCCCAAACCTGCAACAAGACAGTATTTTACTTATTATGAGATGGATATGATCATGTATTCGGATACGATAAACCGATATAACTTTTAAAGAAATTAGAATATATGGATATATGTCTATTGACAAAATTTCTACATATATTAAAAGTTTTAATACAACTATTTATTTTCAATAATATAAATATGATTATCGATTATTAATAGAATTTTACCTGTATTAAAATTTTAATACTATTATCTATTTTCAATAATAAAATTATAGTTGTCAACTATTAACATGATTTTATATGTATTGAAAGCTTTAATGCTATTGTCTATTTTCGATAATAAAACACTAGTTGTCAATTAATTTAAAACTCTATTTATCAATTATTTTATACTACATCTATTTTTAATAATAAGGGTAAACTGTGTAGTTATTTATAATCTCACGGAACATTTATTTTTGTAAAATTGTCGATTAATAAATGTTTTTTATTTTCAATAAGTTATGCATAATTTTTTTTTTTTGTCATCTATTGTCAATAAAATGAGTTTAAAAAGAGTTAAAAAAAAACTATTATTCACATTTCCAATACGTATAAAAAATTTAAAAATATAAAATAAATAAAAATACGTATCATGTATGTGTTAGAGCATCTTCAAGCATATTTCAATTTAAATATGCATTTATACACAATACGATAAGTATGCACGTATTCATGCTTCTTATATTACATGTACCTTCATTTGTACAGCCAAATGTGTGTGCGCGTCGACATGTTTGGTTATCATAATCAGTACACATATTTGAGCACTTACGATATTTTTTTGTCGTGGGAAAGAGTTTTGATGATCTAATGTTGAGCGTGGGATGTTCGAAATCTTGTTAGCTCAGCAAAGAGGATGTCATTTCAAGAACCCTAGAATGGTGAACTATTTGCACATGTTTATCACTAGAAACTTAAATGACATCTTCGGCATCAAGTGTTGACATATAATTTTTTCAATTTTGGTCTTCCTTAAAACTATTTAGGATCGTGGATTCGTGCTCTACACTTTTAAGGCACGTTAATTTTATTGGAGGTCATCCGACTTCAAGCAAAGTCTCAATTAGATCAATTTGTATTATCTCGACAAAATCACCAAACTTCAGAATCAAAACCACATGGAAAACAAAAATGCTGTTTGTACAGAATTTTTTCTCACAAAATTCTTCCAGACACTCATATGGGTGGGTCCCATTGTGAGTATTTTGTGGGACAATGTTGTCCGTACATACAACATTATTGAATGAAAAATCTACAAAGGCGATGTTGCCGAACAATCACACGTTTTAGTCCTTAAATTGATCATAAGTTATAGTGCATGTTTGGCAATTTGGCATTGAACGGATCAAATTTACAATTTAGCTTCTGTTTGGTAGAGATTAAAATCAAATTTTTAGTAAATTTTGATAAAAGTTGATAAAGTACGTAATTAAAAAATTGTGGGTATCATAAAATGTGCGGTTAAAATTAATTGTTGAATTTGATTTATTTGGATTTTAATTTCTACCAAAGAAAACTTGTTACACAAAATCGTGTTCTAGTCAATACCTGAATGGTTTTGCCAACATATATAGGAGTGGCTTCGGCAAGGACAACGTCTCCGGATTGGGCACTCTTGAGATGGCTGATGCTAAGGTGTATTCCGGCCACTCGCCGAAGGCCCGATGCGAGGTGGGCGCCTATGCTCGCCAGCGCCTCCGCTATCATAGCCGACACCCCTCCGTGCAACACCTTGAACGGCTGCCCCACATAATAAAATCATGCTAATTATTAATGTTACAGACATGTATATGTAAAATCAGAATTTAGAGATGAGAGTGATTATTACTTGACAGCACTTTGGGGTGACTAGAAGGTGGCCGGTGACTTTATTAGGTGAGAGGTCATCAATTTCGAAGCCAATTGCGTGCAGCGGAGCATCCAATTCTGCAGTCTTTGACGACGACGACGGTGGTACTTTGTTTCCTCCGGCAGCCGCAGGCGGCGGCGAGTCCATCCTTCTTTACTACTGATCAGATCGTTTACCTTTTTTGGGTAGAATTTGTTGAAACTGTTTCTTATTATTTGTCAGCAGTCAGCAAGTCAATAATTGATGATAAAAACTATGGAAAAGCCGCTAGCTAGTGCGAGGGGTGGCATTTTTATATTTCGTTAATTTCATAGTGAGGAAGGGGTTAGGAGTATTATGTATTTTTGACTTAGCCAAGCTCTCAATTTTTAAATTCATTATAAAAAATTTCCATATGCGATTGAAGGTATAGCGATATGAATCTGATAACTAACAATGTAGATATCAAGTCCACTTTGGGCTATGTGTTAATGTTAGATGGCCTACTACACTTTATGTTCAAAAAGATAGACCATTGTATCGAGAAGTATTCTTAGAATTGGACTGGATACAACATGTATTAATGTCGATGGCTAAGAGATTGATTATTTTATATACAACAAGTAAATCAGTCCTAGGTATTTCGACATATGTAATTGTGTTGTAAATTAATTTCACTTGAAAATGAATAAGCATATACAGACAATCATAAGCTAGTTAAGACTTGACTAAAAAGAGAGGTGATTTCTTTCAATTTTGTGAGATTTGAGAAGAATTTGGCAGAC
>NW_019228053.1:107334-115512 GCF_002742605.1 Olea europaea var. sylvestris
TAAGAAGATCACCATATGACTGAATAAATTGATAATCCCCATACATACGTATCAGACTGCTGGTGGTTTTAAAATAGACAAAGATTTATTATTATTATTTTTTTTTTAAGCCAAGGCATGGGCTTCATTTACTAGAAGCAATATGAATTTGGCTCTTGGGTAAGTGCAAGTGTACAAGCAGCCTTCCACCCTTTATCCTTGGAGGCATATCCTGCGATTTACCTCCCTCACGATACTCCAGGGTAGGGGTGATGGGGATCCATAAGGTTAGGGTTTAACCTTTTTTTTTTTTTTTTTTTTTTTTAAGATAGCCTAAAGAGAGAAAAATAACTAACATGTTTCAGCTTCCTTTTAAGGTTTTACAAAGGAGTTGACTAACAACATGTCATACGAGTGTGCTCGTTAACTTTGGATCATTTAGTCCTACCATATTTTATGTTCATAATTATATAATTCTTCTATTGAAATTATTTTGGTCAAATTAATTGTATAAATTTATTCGAAAGATTACAAGAAAGAATTTAGCTGCTTATGTCCTTCAGTTATTCATTTTAATATTTGGGAATATTTTTCATTGTAGGCATTGTAAGCCAAAGAAAGTTCATTTAAAATTATTATTGTTTTAGAATTCCAATTTCTAAATTGCAAGCTCCATATTTGGTTGATATATATTATTTTGTGCTTAACTGATGAGGTTTATGTGGAGGAACAGGCATTGCCATACATGGAATGGTTGGATGGTCGGCTTTCAAAGAAATTGATGTAATTTTTGCATTTGGTGTCCGTTTTGAGCCCATAACCCCATTTCGGAAAGGTAGCGAGCGTTTCGGATTGAACTCACCGCTTTGCTGTGATGTACGAGGGTTTTTGGGCATTTGAAGTCGTTTAGTGTGTCAAAAGAGCATATTAAGTTTTTGTGTTATTTATTTTCAGCATTTGTTATTTCCATTTTGTAGCCCAACCCATTTTGGGACTGCTGGTCCAGTAGGTTATCTTTTCTTTTATATTTAAGACGCTGCAAGACGCCTCCTAGGGTTTTCTTGGTTGTTCACGAAATAATAAAAGTTTGTTTCTGAATTCAATCCGTTTGGTTATTGTTGTCGTGTGTTTGTAGATTCAATCTACATCATTTTGGTATCAGAGCATGGTGCGTGGGAGAGGACGTGGTGGCCAGATTGATGAAGTTGCAGATTTGCGTAATCAAGTTGAGGCGTTGACAATCTGATTTGATCAATTCATGACGTGGGCGGCAGAGGTTGTGCAGAACGAAACACCTCATGCTCCTCCACGTCGTGCCCCAGTGAGTGATGGTGGAGGTGGATCTGAATCAGGGGAGAGGTTGGATGAGGAGACCTTGTCAGAGGGTCGTGGCGATCGTGTTCAACAGCCTCGTGTGCAACAGTAGGACGCGTTTTAGCGATGGGAATCCGGATTCAAAGTTGATATACCTGAATTTCACGGTGGAATTGAGGCAGATGAATTCCTCGATTGGCTGGCGACAGTAGAGGAGATCTTGGATTACAAAGAAGTGCCCGACAATAAAAGGGTACCTTTGGTGGCGATCCGTCTGCGTGGTCGTGCTGCTGCGTGGTGGCAGCAACTGAAGCAAAACCGGATCCATCAGGGTAAGGCGAAAATCCAGTCGTGGGAAAAAATGAAGAAACAATTGAAGGCAGCGTTTCTTCCCTTTAATTATTCCAGGACTTTGTATCAGCGCTTACAGAATTTGAGACAAGGCAATCGATCTTTAGATGCTTATTCCATAGAGTTTTACCAACTGATAGCCCGAAATGATGTGGGAGAATCAAAAGACCAGTTGGTAGCGCGCTATATTGGTGGACTACGATTGAATTTGCAAGACGTCCTAAATATGTTCTCGCCGGTATCTGTTTCTGAGGCTCACCAGTGAGCACTTCAGGCTGAAAATCAACAACGTCGTTCTGTAGTAGGCATTTCTGGTGGTCCATCTGGAGGTGGGGGTCGACAATTCGCCCCAAATCCCACATTTGGTCCGTCCCAATCCTTTACATTTGGGGGTCGGGGCGTTGATCGGAACACTCGGCCAGTGGTTCCTCCAACCACTAATCCGGGTGGCTGGGCTCCTCCTGGTGGACGAGGGTGTGGAAGTCAGTATTTTGGTTGTGGTGATTTTGGTCATCTGAGGAAGGACTGTCCATCTCATGGGCAGCCACGGCTAGGTTTGTTCATTGGAGGGACAACACAAGCCGATGTTAACGATCCTGTTCATGTGGAGAATGAAGAAGAAGAGGCTAAAATTGTGCATACGGGTGACGCGGGGCCTCTTTTGGTGGTCCGACGGGCGTGCCTTACGCCTAAGGGGTCGTCTGAGGACCTGCAGCGAAACAATATTTTTCTATCTACGTGTACCATTGGAGGAAAGGTGTGTAGGTTCATCATTGATTCGAGCAGTTGCAAAAATGTGATATCTGAAGCGGCCGTGCAGAAGCTGCAGTTAAGCACCGAACCTCATCCTGCTCTTTATAGCCTAGCATGGTTGAGACGAGCTAATGAAATTCGTATTACTAGTCGTGTGTTGGTATCTTTTTCTATTGGCAGTGTGTATCGTGATAGTGTTTGGTGTGATGTGGTGCCGATGGATGCAGACAGTAGTAATCTACTTTTCCGATCTTTGTTTGTGCGTGAGATGCTTGCAGAAGGTGTTGTACTGTTGTTAGTGGGAACTGAGGCGACAGGAGTGTCGACAGTTCCTATGGCAGCCGAGGGGACGGGTCTTCACCCCAAAGCTGTCGCCTTGGTGTCTGAGTTTCATGATGTGTTTCTGGATGACCTTCCACAGGGTCTTCCGCCTTTGCGGGATATGCAACATCACATTGATTTGGTACCGGGCGCGTCATTGCCTAATCGCCCACATTATCGAATGAACCCAGTGGAACATGAGGAGTTGAGGAGACAAGTAGAGGAGTTGGTGCAGAAGGGGTACATCAGAGAGAGCCTCAACCCGTGTGCAGTCCCCGCACTCCTAGTGCCAAAAAAAGATGGGAGTTATCGGATGTGTATAGATAGCAGAGCTATCAACAAAATAACAGTTCGTTATCGCTTTTTAATTGAGTGGCTAGTTATGCAGTTTGGACTATCCAATGCACCGAGCAAGAAGCACTTCGACCGTTTATTGGTAAGTGCGTTGTTGTATACTTCGATGATATATTGGTGTACAGTGGGTCGGAGGAGTCTCATGGTGTGCATCTAAGGAAAGTCCTTACTATTTTACGCAAGGAGAAGTTCTTTGCAGCCACTAAGAAGTCCGTGTTCTATACCGATATTGTTTTGTTTTTGGGGTATGTTGTGTCAGCCGGTGGGGTAACGGTGGATGTAGCTAAGGTTGATGCGATCCGGCAGTGGCCGCGTCCACAGTCAGTTTCTGATGTGCGGAGTTTCCACAGTTTAGCGTCGTTTTATCGACGATTTATTCAGCACTTCAGCACCATCATGTCTCACATTACTGATTGCATGAAGGAGAGTAAGTTTCAGTGGACACCCGAGGCTGAGAAAGCGTTTTTGATCATTAAGGAGCGCCTGACTTCAGCCCCGATACTTGCGTTGCCTGATTTCACAAAACCTTTTGCATTACATTGTGATGCCTCTAAATTGGGTATCGGAGCTGTCCTCAGTCAGGAAGGAAAACCAGTAGCTTATTTCAGTCAGAAGTTGGCAGGGGCTCGTGGGAGGTATAGCACTTACGACGCAGAGCTTTATGCTGTTGTTCAGGCCATTCGCCATTGGCGACATTATTAGTTTCAGCGAGAATTTATCTTATACAGTGATCATGAAGCCCTCAAGCATTTGTCAAACCAGGAGTCTGTATCTGCCCATCATGCATCATAGGTTGCCTTTTTGTAGCAGTTTAACTTTGTCATTAAACATCAGGCTGGTTCTTCTAATCATGTGGCAGATGCGCTCAGTCGGCGGCATGGGTTATTAACGTGGCAACAAGTAGCGGTCACCGGGTTTGAGACCTTTCTCTCTCTTTATGATAATGACCCTTATTTTGGCCCCATCTATCACAGTTTACTGCAGGGACCCAATTCCTCTTTTCTGTTAGAGGATGGGTATGTGTTTAGAGGTGTTCAGCGGTGTATACCAGATTGCAGCCTTCGTCTGAAATTGATTGAGGATTTTCATGGTGAAGGTCATGTTGGGCGAGATCGCACTTTGACTTTGATTAGCGCTTCATTTTTTTGGCCTACTATGCATCGTGAAGTGGAGAAGTTTGTCTCACGATGTAGGGTGTGCCATGTGGCAAAGGGGAAAGCCACAAACGCTGGTCTTCATCGACCCTTACCAGTGCCTTCAGCTCCGTGGACTGATATTAGCATGGATTTTGTCCTGGGTTTACCGCGCACACAACGTGGTAATGATTCCATCTTTGTGGTGGTAGATCGTTTTTCTAAAATGGTGCACTTCATTCCCTGCAAGCGCACCACTGATGCTGTCAAGGTTTCTCAGCTATTTTTTAGAGAGATTTATCGGTTGCTTGGGTTGCCCACTTTCATCGTGTCTGACAGAGACACGAGGTTCATCGGTCACTTTTGGCGGAGTTTATGGAAGTCAGTTAACACGTCGCTCAATTTTAGTAGTGCTTATCACCCTCAAACTGATGGGAAAACAGAGGTAGTTAATCGTTTTTTGGGTGACTTGTTGCGGTGCTTGGTTGGGGATAATCTACGCTCATGGGATCAGTGGCTTAGCCAGGCAGAGTTTGTGTATAATCATGCTAGAAATAGAAGCACCGGTTTCAGTCCGTTCCAGGTTGTGTATAGTATTCTGTCCCGCAACCCTGTTGATTTATTGACTCTGCCCTCTAAGACTCGGCTGCATGGGACAGCTGTTGACTTTGTTCGTAGTTTGCAACAAGTTCACGAGGAAACACGAGCTAATCTGCTAGAGTCCAACCGTAAGTATAAAGAGGCGGCTGATCGGCATCGACGTCCTATTGAGTTTGACGTTGGGGATTATGTTTGAGCGGTACTGACTAAGGATCGAGTGCCATCTCATGAGCATTCGAAGTTATCACCTCGTACCGTTGGTCCAATGGAAATTGTGGAGAAGATCAACCCCAACGCCTATCGCCTTCGACTTTCTTCCCATATACGGACTTCTGATGTGTTTAATGTAAAGCATCTTTTGCCATACCATGGAGACAACGTGGGAGATAGTGCTATCGTTTCTGATTCGAGGGTGAATCCCATTGATCCCAAGGAGAATGATGAGGTTTATGTGGAGGAACAGGCATTGGCATACATGGAACGGTTGGATGGTCGGCTTTCAAAGAAATTGATGTAACTTTTGTGATTGGGGTCCGTTTTGGGCCCATAACCCCATTTCGGAAAGGTAGCGAGCGTTTTTGGGCATTTGAAGTCGTTTAGTGTGTCAAAACAACATTTTAAGTTTTTGTGTTATTTATTTTCAGCATTTGTTAGTTTCATTTTGTAGCCCAGTCCATTTTGGGACTGCTGGCCCAGTAGGTTATCTTTTCTTTCATATTTAAGACGCTGCAAGACGCCTCCTAGGATTTTCTTGGTTGTTCACGAAATAATAAAAGTTTGTTTCTGAATTCAATTCGTTTGGTTATTGTTGTCGTGTGTTTGTAGATTCAATCTACATCATTAACTCACTTAGAAAGAAAGTTAGAAGCTTTCTCTATCTGTCTTTTCTTTGCGGCATGCAGCTCTTTGGCTGAGCAGCTATCGGCATAGTAGTTTTATAAGTCTAATCTTCCACCGTCAGCATCCTTTTTCTTTAGTAAATTACAGGGTTGATTCTTTTTGAGGTACTCCAACATGAGAACTGTGCATTGACAAGCGTTGAATTGTATTTATTCTTTTAATTTGGCATTCTGCTTGTGTGAGTACAAATTGCCCAAATAGCTATACTTGACTGATGAAGTCCATATTACTGTTCACACCGTATTTAATGGCAAGATGATTGAGCCAGAGAAAAAAAAAATTTTGAATCATGAAATTTAGTGGTGTAATTATTGTTTTTAATTGCATTCATGTTAATTAATCCATTGTTTTGATTGGCCACTTTAATCAATCAAACTAGTCATTACAAAATTGATTTTTTGTACATGTGTAACTTCGTGCGTTCTTTGGGCCATGTTCTATATTTGCTAGAATTTCACATGGCTTTGTTTAATCGAAACAATATTTCTTTGGAGAAATATTTGATGTACTACATTTAAAAATTAGTATATGGTCTAATTAAATTTTCTCACGGTGTTTAGCTAATTTGGAGTATAAAATTGCAAGTATTTTGTATCTAAGCCATATTTTATGACTATGAAGGTATGTTCGCTTAGATCAATATTGTTAAACCATATTTGATACTTTATGGTTATATTAATTCTTATTATCTAATGTTTATGTGATGCATGGCATCACTGTGTTCATTTATGTTGTTCACCGTGTTCAATTATGTTGTTCAAGTGGAAGGAATTGTAAATATTTATCTATGGACAAACAAATCACAAGTCTCATAAAGGTCTTTACAAATAGATTAATGATAATCTATTTAATAATTATATGGGATATTAATCTTGACCAATAGTCTTATAACATTGAATTATGTGTGTAGTTAACCATGCTATCATCCTAATATTAACCTCATTATGGAAAGGAAGTTTCATAAGTTAGTAGGTATTAAAATTTTGAATATATATATGTGCTAAATATTAGTGACTATTGACATCAATTTGGTGGCCATAATGGTAATTAAATATTTAATATAATCATCCACATATGTGATATATACGGATGAGTACGGTGTATATGCATTGATGCTTTGATTAACGTTACATTGTGATTGAGGCATTAATTGATAATGAATTGTTACATCTTTGAAATATGGGAGTGTTTAATATAATACATCTTATTTGGAAAATTGACTGTTAAAAGTGTTAAAAAAAGATTGTAGATGCACAGGTAAAATACGAGAGTTGAACAGATGCATATGTTCGAACGTGTTACTCGAAGTCAATTTTTAAATTTTATATGTTTATAATATTATAATTAAATATGTGTTATCGATGTTTTTAAAAGACTATGCAGAAGTGGAGATGTACAAGCGAAGAATAAAAATTTTGCAAATTGATGGTACCAAATTATTGTCTAAAAGAGATATGAAATAAATTATAGTCAGTAATGGATATAAGAAATCATCAAGAGGATAGGTTTAAGCCTACCCATTGACATGGCGGGGAGGCGTAGTAGAACAGCTATCCCACACTTACCTAAGTCCATTTTATTAAGGCTTGATTTGCATCAATATCCTTCTTCTGTGCTATAGATAATGTCAGTCAATATTAGAGCATTGTCCGATGAGTAGGCAGCGCCTACCAATCAAAGCTTTCTTGAAGAGGTAGAGGTTGGGCTGCTTCTTTTTCAGCACCCACCTTCGAGAATAACACAATTTTTGTGATTGAAGATTCCATGAAGAAAGATCAATATGGTTGAAACAACCTGCATTGATGATTTGTAATAGTACTATTTTATTTGTTCTCATCTCTATGGTGATAGTACTAATAATAATGTGATGTTAGGAATAATATAACCTTGAATGAGTATCGATGCGACAATTCTCATGAGGTGTGGATCATACACGCTCTTGAAAGACTTATACCTATGTGAGAGTTGCCATGAGGTCGTGGCCATGAGATTGGGCTATTTTCTACAAACTTTTACTAGAATTAAGATTCGAGTGCATGGTTATTAACAGTGCAACCCCTTATGAACTAGAGTCCAAATCGAAATCGAGTGTTGAACAATTGAAGTTCAGTTAAATGGACCTAATTTAAGACTTAATCCATTATTGCTCCCTCAAATGGAAATTGTCATCACTAAGTAAGGTTCAAGTTCAAAAGACACTTACACCTATTGCATAGTATAACGTTGCAACTATATAATATATATTTATCTATTTTGAAAGATTAAAACTTGTGGATGATTGTCGTAACTTATAAAAGTTTTAACTTTCCAATTAAAGATTAATATTAATTTTCAGTCTTGATTTTTTACTTTTAAGTTTAATACAAAATTAAAACTGATAATATTAGAGTGTAACATTCACTTTAATTGGATTGATTCTCATTATTGTGGTGGTTGAGTTTTCACTACAAAAGGGGGGGGGGGGGGGGGTTTT